>NC_059204.1:15430158-15662658 GCF_020615455.1 Coregonus clupeaformis | reverse complement strand
CACCCCTAATTAAATACATTAGGAGGACACGGGTGTAGATTTACCACCCCTGAACCATTTCCAGTGATAATAAAATGAGTCTGATGCTCATTAAATATACATAAAGAAGCCACTGACTGAATAATAAACAATAGCCATTATAAAGTCTGTAACTACTGTAACAAAGGGGAGCTGCAGGGAGGGGGTGACACTCAGGGGCTGTGTCCCAAATGGCACCCTATTCCCTATGTAGTGCACTATATAGGGAATAGGGCACGATTTGGGACACAGGCAGGAACTTCTCCACCACGCTGATGGAATTTGACTGTAGAATCTAGGTGTCTAAATAAAAAAGTAGAATAGTAGAATATATTCTGAGTCTACAAAACATTAGGAACACCTGCTCTTTCCATGACATAGACTTACCAGGTGAATCCAGGTGAAAACTGTGATCCCTTACTGATGTCACTTGTTAAATGGAAGGAGACAGGTTAAAGGATGATTTTTAAGCCTAGAGACAATTGAACTGGCAAGACAAAACTGCAACGCTTTTTCACGCTCAACAGTTTCCCATGTGTATCAAGAATGGTCCACCACCCAAAGGACATCCAACCAACTTGACACAACTGTGGTAAGCATTGGAGTCAACGTGGGCCAGCATCCCTGTGGAATACTTTCAACACCTTGTACAGTCCATGCTCTGACGAATTGAGGCTGTTCTGAGGGCAAACATGGGTGCAACTCAATATTAGGAAGATGTTCCTAATGTTTTGTACACTCAGTGTAGATAAGCACTTAGTGGTATGCAATCCTCCATATGTTACACAGGGATTGGGTAATGTTGGATGGGGATTGGGTAATGGGAAAGTCAGTCAAGGATAGTGTGGGGAATTCCCTACAACATGTTACAATGCAAATGTGTCAACTTGCTTGGCTCTTAACATTCAAATGTAGACCCCCCTTAGGAGGAATAAAGGGTCAGTCGCAACGCAGGCTGCACCCCTGGAGCGATTTACCTTCTGGGATAGGAGGATGACTATCAATCATGTACAGTACATCGGAGACTCAGAGACCGGGTTTGGGGAGGATATTGATCTCTTTAGTAAATGTGGGATGAGTAAATACAAAAAAGAGGCAATCAGCGAGTTGTGAATTGATTAGCTTTCTCTCATAGAATAGAGTGCCTTCATAGAATGAATGCCTCCTGCAGAATTTACCCACCTGTACCACAAAAGCACCTAGATACATACTTTACTGTGAGACTAACAGTTTTCTCATTTCTAACCATTATCATTCTTAACTGTTATGATATGTGCAAAACCTACCCTAATGGGAAGGACAAAACCTCTCCACTACATTCCATATTCAAAACAGCCAAACGCCATTTGATTTATAATATACAGTATGTACAGTCTTTGAAGTATGTCAACATCACCAGTATGAAAAAAAAGTACAAAAATGTATACAATCACTACCGTAAGTCGCTCTGGATAAGAGCATCTGCTAAATGACTTACATTTAAATGTAATATCCCCAGACATAACTCACACCTTATCTGTTATAGCCACGTGGCGTCACAGTCACTCAACAGGAGCCATATCTGAATGATTTGCATTCACAAAGTACTGCTTCCTGACAGTTGGCTGTATATAATATGTGATATATGACATGATGTTCCATCCACTACCCAGGAGCTGATGTCATGTCATTGATCATAGTATGTCATGTCATATGTCTGCTGTCCTCCTGAGGCATATGCAGTTTAGTAGTGATTCATAAACCTTTTGTGACAGTATAGGGACGGTATGCTTGACTGAGGCTGCAATGTACAGTGTTTAATGTAGTGGAATTGCACACAGACCACTCATGTTTGGAAAATTATAGAAGTGATAAGAGTATCTGTTTTATGTACAACAACAGCTTATAACAGCTTGCTCCCGAGTGGCGCAGCGGTCTAAGGCACTGCATCTCAGTGCTTGAGGCGTCACTACAGACCCCCTGGTTCGATTCCAGGCTGTATCACAACCGGCCGTGATTGGGAGTCCCATAGGGCGGCGCACAATTGGCCCAGCATCGTCCGGGTTTGGCCGGTGTAGGCCGTCATTGTAAATAAGAATTTGTTCTTAACTGAATTGCCTAGTTAAATAAAGGTTAAAAAAAATAAAAAAAATAATGATATCTTATGGATACATTGGTGATCTTTATATTTGACCTCTGTTGATGGAAGATCTCATGCCTGCTGGGAGAGTTTCTGAATATGCAGTTCTCTGTTGTGGTTGCTATCATAGCATCGTCATCGATGACATCATCATCGTCATCACCATCGTCATCATCATTATCACCATCATCATCTTCATCTTCATCACCATCATCATCACCATCATCATCATCATTGTTACCATCACCATCATCATCACCATCTTCATCATAATCAGCAGCAGCAGCAGCAGCTTGGAATCCAACCCACTAGGCATACTACGTCATTTCAATGTGGATAATTGGGTAATATTTGTTTAAGACGTTGATCAATGAGATTACAACCAATATTCACCCACTCAAAAAGACAGCCAAAAATTAAGTTGAATTTCCAATGTGTTATCACTGTGCTTTCAACCATCTAAAAGCACAAACAAATTCCAATTGAAAAACAATGTCTGAATTTGTATTAATAAGTTGTCACTGAAAATGTCTATCACTGCGCTTTCAACCATTTAAAACCACAGCAAAATTCAAATGGGAATACAATGTCAGATATGTTGTTAATTTATGCAACCGATTAATGTATTATCACTGTGCTTCATCTAATATCAGAACCAAATGACCTGGATTGCAGTTGAGATTACAGTAAAAGTACATGGTGTAACTGATCAATGCCGTTCCAGATTCTTTGCAGCTTATTACAGCAATTGTGAAGATCTCCACAGTCCTGCAATGACCTATGCATGCTATCTTGAACATGCACGCTTTATGTGATTACATAAGAAGACATTTATAGTTACAGTAACCTCAAAATGTGGCCAAACTCTGTTAAACTTACCATTTTGAATGACTTTGATAGCGACAGTGAATCTATTTAGTTTTTAAGTGGAGATCTCTCAACAATCATTCTCACGATAGTACATTGGTAATAGTCAGTGACAGATATCGTAGCTAAACAGCACTGGGTTTGGTTAAAACTTGGGATGGGAGACCAAGGGGTAGCTGTAGATAGATACATTCTCCAGTAGGAGGTGATGCCCAGCCTACAGATTTTTTTCTGATAGTGGATATAACGTTGAAAAGCTGAAGTTGTTTTAAAGGTAAAAATTCAACATATTTTATACAAGGTTTGTCTATGTTGAAATTTGGTTACCATGATGACATAACTTTTTTCAAGTCCAATGTATTTTCCATGTAGATTCCGTTGACAAATTACGTTGAAACAACGTTGATTCAACCAGTTTGTGCCCAGTGGGAACCCTCTGTTACCACAATTTAAGACCTTGGAAATCAGTAATCATCAAGTAATCATCAGTTGTTTCTGCTCAATTATACAAATTGCAATTTAATATCACACCTATAAACAACAACATTCGAACAGTCAAACAGCGCCTTACAAAGCAGAGTAGTGAACACAACGTTTGAAGGAAACGTGGGTATAATTGCACTCCTTTCATGTGTGTACCTGTAGCATGGCATTCTCTTCCTCTCCCTCTTTCTCTGGCCAAGACAAGAGTGGGCAATAATACTGCCAGCTGCGGCCACACGCTGTGAGAAAAAGTCGACCATGCTACAAATGTAGATAGCTGGCTGCTAGACTAACTTACCAATCTAAAACAATGTAGCTAACATGAGCTTTTGAGTGACTGCTGATGCACAACCACATTTTCAAAATTGCACCTTGTGTATTCTATTATTCTAACTAAGTTGAGACCCTGTCAAATTGGTGAGGCCTGCGGGCTTTGATATGGTACTGAATAATTATTTGGCATGCATACTGTGCGTACATTTACATTTTTGTCATTTAGCAAACACTCTTATCCAGAGCGACTTACAATTAGTGCATTCATCTTAAGATAGCTAGGTGAGACAACAACACATCACAATCAGAGGGGATGCTCAGTGTGAGCGTGGCTACATTGACGGAAAACAGATTCCATGGGATCGAATGGTGGGCTTTTACACAGATGGGGCTCCATCAATGGCGGGACAGCGGGCCGGCCTCTGCACTGTAGTTATGAATGTGTCTCCCTCTGCCATATGGACGCATTTTATGATACACCGAGAGTAACTGGCGGAAAAAGAGCTGAACACAGAACTCAGAGATATACTGCAGCAGGTAACTTTGATTGTAAACTACATCAAACCACATTCGCCGCACGCACGCGAGTTTGCAAATCAATGTGGAGATATGGGATCAGAGCATGACAATGTTCTATTTCATACCGAGGCTTGGTGGTTATCAAGCGGGAGTGTTGGAAAAAAAAATCGCATTGAGAGAGGAACTGTTGTCATTCACAATGGATGTAAAAAAAAAGAGACTTTGTTGACTTTCTGTGTAATGAAAATAAAATGTGGCTCCTTGGCTATGTAACAGACATATTTGGGAAACTGGACGAACTGAACGCAAGCATGCAGGGGAAATAAAAAAACATTCTACAGATGAGTAACCAAATCAGTGGATTCAGAGGAAATAATTCTTATTGGAGAGAAAGTCTTTCAAAAGCGGACCATGACCCCTTCCCTCGGCTGTACATGTTTCTTACAGAAAACAGTATCAATAAGACCATTGTTGTACCTCGGGGGAGGCTGCACTGAAAGGGCCCTAATCTTATGGCCTGTGTGAGGTTAGGGGTTAGTGGGATAGTTTGGAGACTAGCAATAATATGGGTTATGGAGGAAGTAACAGGACTGCTTATGTGACAGAGACACACACAAACAGCTATTTTGTAAAGAATGGGGCTGGAATGGATAGCTGTCGTTTTATGGGCTCCTGACCAATTCTGCTCTTTTGTGAGTTTTTTAGCGCTGATCTGAACTTTTTTTGTACATCATATTTCCGCTATTGTTTCCTCTGACTGAAAAGAGCTTCTGGACATCAGAACAGCGATCACTAACCTCGATTTGGATGAAGATTTATTCTACAACGAGTCGGCGCCTCGTCTACAACGATGACATACTTCTCACCCTGGACCAAGCCCTAATCCCCAAGACTCGGAAGAGAAAGAGACGGTGCAAGAGAGGCCGACTTGCGGGCACCTTGACGAAACTATGTCGGCGAGTAGATAAACCGCCTCTACCTTCTGTTCTATTGGCGAATGTACAATCATTGGAGAAGAAACTGGACGAGCTCCGTTCGAGACTCTCCTATCAACGGGACCTGAAGAACTGTAATATCCTATGTTTCTCTTTCAAGTTATCTTTCAGAAATCTCCGGTCTGTCAGAATAATCTCTGTTTTGCCTCGCTGTCTGTCAAACCAGGCTCCCTTATTCTCGACACAAGTACACTATATATACAAAAGTATTTGGACACCACTTCAAATTAGTGAATTCGGCTATTTCAGCCACATCGTTGCTGACAGGTGTATAAAATCAAGCACACAGCCATTCAATCTCCATAGACAAACATTGGCTGTAGAATGGCCGTACTGAAGAACTCAGTGACTTTCAACATGGCACCGTCATAGGATGCCACCTTTCTAACAAGTCAGTTCGTCAAATTTCTGCCCTGCTAGCGCTGCCCCGGTCAACTGTAAGTGCTGTTATTGTGAAGTGGAAACGTCTACGAGCAACAACGGCTCAGCCACAAAGTGGTAGGCCACACACGCTCACAGAACGGGACTGCCAAGTGCTGAAAAATCGTCTGTCCTCAGTTGCAACACTCACTACCGAGTTCCAAACTGCCTCTGTAAGCAAAGTCAGCACAAGAACTGTTCATCGGGAGCTTCATGAAATGGGTTTCCATGGCCAAGCAGCCACATACAAGCCTGAGATCACCATGTGTAATGCCAAGCGTCGGCTGGAGTGGTGTAAAGCCTACCGCCATTGGACTCACGCTTCACCATCTGGCAGTCCAACGGACGAATCTGGGTTTGGCAGATGGCAGAATAACGCTACCTGGCCGAATGCATAGTGCAAATTGTAACGTTTAGTGGAGGAGGAATAATGGTCTGATGCTGTTTTTCATGGTTCGGGCTAGGCCCCTTAGTTCCAGGGAAATTTTAACGCTACAGCATACAATGACATTCTAGACGATTCTGTGCTTCCAACTTTGTGGCAACAGTTTGGGGAAGGCCCTTTCCTGTTTCAGCATGACAATGCCCCCATGCACAAAGCGAGGTCCATACAGAAATGGTTTGTTGATATCGGTGTGGAAGAACTTGACTGGCCTGCACAGAGCCCTGACACAGAGCCCTAGAATACCTCATGATAAGCTGTATATCATACTATTTACCAAGAGAGTTTTGATCTATATTTTTTGTAGCTTTCTATTTACCACCACAAACCAATGCTGGCAATAAGACCACACTCAACGAGCTGTATAGGGCCATAAGCAAACAAGAACATTTTCATCCAGAGGCGGCACTCATAGTGGTTTTAATGCAGGGAAACTGAAATCCGTTTTACCTTCTTTCTACCAGCATGTCACGCGAAAAAACTCTAGATGACCTTTACTCCACACACAGAAACATATTTAAAGCTCTCACACGCCCTCCATTTGGCAAATCTGGCAATAACTCTATCCTCCTGATTCCTGCTTACAAGCAAAAACTCAAAGAGGGAGTCCCAGTGACACGCACAATATGGAGTGATCCGATGAAGCGGATGCTAAGCTATAGGATTGTTTCACTAGCACAGACTGGAATATCTTCTGGGATTCATCCGATGTCATTGAGGAGTTTACTACATCAGTTATTAATAAGTGATTGTACGTGCATTTCCCATCCAGAAGCCATGGATTACAGGCAACATCCGAACTGAGTTAAAGGCTAGAGCTGCCGCTTTCAAGGAGCGCTATACTAATTCGGACGCTTATAAGAAATCCCGCTACTATGTCCAACGAGCCTACTATGCCGGTTCTGACACTCAATGGATGTGACAGGGCTTGCAAACTATCACGGATTACAACGGGAAACCTAGCCGTGAGCTGCCCAGTGACGTGAGCCTACCAGATGAGCCAAATGTCTTCTATGCTCGCTTCGAGGCAAGCAACACTGAATCATGCATGAGACCACAGCAGTTCTGGACGACTGTGTGATCACTCTTTCCATAGCTGATGTGAGTAAGACCTTTAAACAGGTTAAAGTTCACAAGGGCGATGTGAGTAAGACCTTTAAACAGGTTAACATTCAAAGACTGATTACCAGGACACGTACTCAGAGCATTTTCAACCTCTACCTGACCCAGTCTGTAATATTTACATGTTTCAAGCAGACCACCATAGTCCCTGTGCCCAAGAACGACAAGGTAACCTGTCTAAATGACTATCGCCCTGTGGCACTCACATCTGGAGCCATGAAATGCTTTGAAAGGCTGGTCACATCAACACCATCATCCCAGACACCCTGGACCAACTCCAATTTACATACCACCCCAACAGATCCACAGATGACACAATCTCTATTGCACTCCACACTGCCCTCTCGCACTTGAACAATAGGAACTCCTACAGTGCCTTGCAAAAGTATTCATCCCCCTTGGCACCATGAAGACCAAGGAGCTCTCCAAACAGGTCAGGGACAAAGTTGTGGAGAAGTACAGATCAGGGTTGTGTTATAAAAAAATATCAGAAACTTTGAACATCCCACGGAGCACCATCAAATCCATTATTAAAAAAGGGAAAGAATATGGCACCAAAACAAACCTACCAAGAGAGGGCCGCCCACCAAAACTCACGGACCAGGCAAGGAGGGCATTAATCAGAGAGGCAACAAAGAGACAAATATAACCCTGAAGGAGCTGCAAAGCTCCACAGCGGCGATCAGAGTATCTGTCCATAGGACCACTTTAAGCCGTACACTCCACAGAGCTGGGCTTTACGGAAGAGTGGCCAGAAAAAAGCCATTGCTTAAAGAGAAAAATAAGCAAACGTTTGGTGTTTGCCAAAAGGCATGTGGGAGACTCCCCAAACATATGGAAGAAGGTACTCTGGTCAGATGAGACTAAAATTGAGCTTTTTGGCCATCAAGGAAAATGCAATGTCTGGCGCAAACCCAACACCTCTCATCACCCCGAGAACACCATCCCCACAGTGAAGCATGGTGGTGGCAGCATCATACTGTGGGAATGTTTTTAATCGGCAGGTACTGGAAAACTGGTCAGAATTGAAGGAATGATGGATGGTGCTAAATACAGGGAAATTCTTGAGGGAAACCTGTTTCAGTCTTCCAGAGAATTGAGACTGGGACGGAGGTTCACCTTCCAGCAGGACAATGACCCTAAGCATACTGCTAGTCCCCTGTAGCTCAGTTGGTAGAGCATGGTGTTTGCAACGCCAGGGTTGTGGGTTCATTTCCCACGGGGGGCCAGTATGAAAATGTATGCACTCACTAACTGTAAGTCGCTCTGGATAAGAGCGTCTGCTAAATGACGTAAATGTAAAGCAACACTTGAGTGGTTTAAGGGGAAACATTTAAATGTCTTGGAATGGCCTATTCAAAGCCCAGACCTCAATCCAATTGAGAATCTGTGGTATGACTTAAAGATTGTTGTACACCAGCATAACCCATCCAACTTGAAGGAACTGGAGCAGTTTTGCCTTGAAGAATGGGCAAAAATCCCAGTGGCTAGATGTGCCAAGCTTATAGAGACATACCCCAAGAGACTTGCAGCTGTAATTGCTGCAAAAGGTGGCTCTACAAAGTATTGATTTTGGGGGGGGGTGAATAGTTATGCATGCTCAAGTTTTCTGTTTTTTAGTCTTATTTCTTGTTTGTTTCACAATAAAAAATATTTTGCATCTTCAAAGTGGTAGGCATGTTGTGTAAATCAAATGATACAACCCCCCCCAAAAAAAATCCAGGTTGTAAGGCAACAAAATAGGAAAAATGCCAAGTGGGGTGAATACTTTCGCAAGCCACTGTATGTGAAAATGCAGTACATTGACTACAGGTCAGTGTTCAACACCATAGTGCTCATCACTAAGCTAAGGTTCCTGGGACTGAACTCCTCCCTCTGCAACTGGTTCCTTGACTTCCTGATGGGCCGCCCCCAGGTGGTAAGGGTAGGCAACAACACATCTGCCACGCTGACCCTCAACAAGGGGGCCCCTCAGGGGTGTGTGCTTAGGCCCCTCCTGTACTCCCTGTTCAGCCACGACTGCGTGGACACGCACAACTCCAACACCATCATTAAGTTTGCTGACGACACGATGGTGGTAGGCCTGATTACCGACGACGATGAACAGCCTATCGGGAGGAGGTCAGAGACAACCTGGCAGTGTGGTGCCAGGACAACAACCTCTCCCTCAACGCCAGCAAGAGAAAAGGAGCTGATAGTGGACTACAGGAAACGGAGGGCCGAGCACGCCCCCATTCACATCGACGGGGCTGTAGCGGAGCGGGTCGATAGCTTCAAATTCCTCTGTGTCCTCATCACTACGGCTCTATCTAATGCCCACACACACCAACACAGTCGTGAAGAGGGTACGACAACGCCTCTTCCCCTCAGGAGGCTAAAAATATTTGGCATGGGCCCTCAGATCCTCAAAAAGTTATACAGCTGTACCATTGAGAGCATCTTGACTGGCTGCCTCACCGCTTGGTATGGCAACTGCTTGGCATCCAACCACAAGGCGCTATAGAGGGTAATGCATACGGCCCAGTATATCACTGGGGCCGAGTTCCCTGCCATCCAGGACCTCTATACCAGGCGGTGTCAGAGGAAGGCCCTAAATATTGTCAAATACTCCAGACACCCAAGTCAGACTGTTCTCTCTGCTACAGCACTGCAAGTCTTGAACAGCTTCTACACTCAAGCCATAAGACTGCTAAATACAGTGCATTCCCTTTTTCCACATTTTGTTATGTTATGCCTTATTCTAAAATGGATTAAATCAAAAAAACATCCTCATCAATCGACACACAATACCCCATAATGACAAAGCGAAAACAGGTTTTTAGATTTTTTTTGCAAATGCATTAAAAATAAACAACTGAAATACCTTATTTACATAAGTATTCAGACCCTTTGCTATAAAACTCGAAATTGAGCTCAGGTGTATCCTGTTTCCATTGATCCTCCTTGAGATGTTTCTGCAACTTGATTGGAGTCCACCTGTGGTAACTTCATATGATTGGGTCCCACAGTTGACAGTGCATGTCAGAGCAAAAACCAAGCCATGAGGTCGAAGGAATTCTCTGTAGAGCTCCGAGACAGGACTGTGTCGAGGCACAGATCTGGGGAAGGGTACCAAAACATTTCTGCAGCATTGAAGGTCCCCAAGAACACAGTGGCCTGCATCATTCTTAAATGGAAGAAGTTTGGAACCACCAAGACTCTTCCTAGAGCTGTCTGCCCGGCCAAACTGAGCAGTCGGGGGAGAAGAACCTTGGTCAGGGAGGTGACCAAGAACCTGATGGTCACTCTGACAGAGCTCCAGAGTTCCTCTGTGGAGATGGGAGAACCTTCCAGAAGGACAACCATCTCTGCAGCACTCCACCAATCAGGCCTTTATGGTAGAGTGGCCAGACGAAAGCCACTCCTCAGTAAAAGGCACATGACAGCCCGCTTGTAGTTTACCAAAAGGCACCTAAAGGACTCTCAGACCATGAGAAACAAGATTCTCTGGTCTGACAAAACCAAGATTGAACTCTTTGGTCTGAATGCCAAGCGTCACATCTGGAGGCAACCTGGCACCATCCCTACGGTGAAGCATGGTGGTGGCAGCATCATGCTGTGGGGATGTTTTTCAGCAGGAGGGACTGGGAGACTAGTCAGGATCGCTGGAAAGATGAACAGAGCAAAGTACAGAGAGATCCTAGATGAAAACCTGCTCCAGAGCGCTCAGGAGCTCAGACTGGAGCGAAGGTTCACCTTCCAACAGGACAATGACCCTAAGCACACAGCCAAGACAACGCAGGAGTGGCTTCGGGACAAGTCTCTGAATGTCCTTGAGTGGCCCAGCCAGAGCCCGGACTTGAACCCGATCAAACGTGTCTGGAGAGACCTGAAAATAGCTGTGCAGCGACGCTCCCCATCCAACCTGACAAAGCTTGAGAGGATCTGCAGAGAAGAATGGGAGAAACTTCCCAAATACAGGTGTGCCATGCATGTAGTGTCATACCCAAGAAGACTCAAGGCTGTAATCACTGCCAAAGGTGCTTCAACAAAGTACTGAGTAAAGGGTTTGAATACTTATGTAAATGTGATATTTCAGTTTTTTGCACAATTTTCTAAAAACCTGTGTTTGCTTTGTCATTATGGGGTATTGTGTTTAGATTGATGAGGGAAACTAACAATTTAATCCATTTTAAATTAAGGCTGTAACATAAGAAAACTTGGAAAACGTAAAGGGGTCTGAATACTTTCCGAATGCACTACCTGGACTATCTGATTTGACCCTATCTATCCTTTTGCCTAGTCACTTTAGTCCTAGTTATATGTACATATCTACCTCAACTACATCGTACCCCTGCACATCGACTCGGTACTGGTACCCTGTGTATATAGCCAAGTTATCGTTAATCATTGTGTATTTGTTATTACTTTTATTATGACGTGTTATTACATTTCTTTTAATTTTCTATTTCTTTCTCTCTGCATTGTTGGGAAAGACCCATGAGTAACCATTTCACTGTTAGTCTACACTTGTTGTTTACGAAGCATGTGATTTGATTTGATCCCTGGCAGTTACCCGACTCTCCGAGGGTGTCTCAGAGGGAGTGGAATATGCAAAAAACACATTTCTATTTCACACCAAACACTTGTACAGGTTACATGCTTGTACATGTGTGAAACAGGACAAATACAAGCACCCGTTATTTTACCTTTGACCCTTTTAAAATAGTTTTAACATTTTAATAACGGAGTTGACTCCAAAACATTTCCAGGAGAACATACAGTAATAAGAACATACAGTATTTCTCCCACAGACTTATAATTACATAAATGGTTTACCCAAATGGATAAACAAGGATAACTTGATAGGGAAAAGTTTATGTAACCTATTTACTGCCACTTATCACTGAGGAGAGTTGGGAGAGAGAGAGGCAAGCTGTGGGTGTTTACTCTCTCTCTCCTCACTGCGATGGAAGGGTACAGCAGAGATGGGCCAGTGGCATTCCTCCGAGGGAACATTTTGAACTAGCCAGACAGATTTGTGGAACAGCCTGTGTCTCTCTCTCTCTCTCTCTGTTTGTCTCTCCCTCTATCTCTCTCCGTCTCTCCAGTAACTGCCAGATTGTTTCATAACAGGGCACCAGACCAGACGCTTCTATTGAACTCCAAATTTGGCCTTTAGACAGCCACATGAGCTACAGGCAAACATCCCACAATCTCATCCACTGTCATCATCACACTTTAGTTCTTCATTTCACTCTCTCATTCAGTCAGACAGTCAGTCAGACAGTCAGACAGAAATGGCCAATTGACGTTCAAGTGTTTCCTAAAATGTCTTGTTGTTGCCAGATCAGTGTTCACAAAGTGTGGTGAAAGTGGGTTGGTGTTGATACAGACCTGGTCTGGTACTGTCTGGTGAAATCTGACAGTGATTATCCATGGCTGAGGCTGGAGGTGGACTAGTCATTGTTTAACCCTTCAAGGGCCAATGCACTGACAAACACTGGTCAAAATTATGAAATCAATAGTTTTGAGCTGATACATATATAAAATAGAATTGGTACGACATGGCCGTATGCATCTGAGACAAGCCAGTTAGGGTCAATCCAGCCTATGGATCTAGCACTGTTAATAAAAAGTACCACTCTGCCATCTAGTGGAGAAAAGTTAGAAATGAATCCATACGGTCAGAGATTCCAATTCATCGATCATGGTTTCTCTTTACAGCATGGTCTCTCAAACTCTCAAACACATGTCAACTGTATTTCTGTTGACTTGTAAAATGAAAGCATCTATATACAAGGTTAGTCAAACATCAGCAGATGTCTTAATTGCACGTTTATAGTTTGTGAAACTTATTAAATTCCAGTTGAACTGAATCCGATGGATTATATATCAAAAGATAAGCAGTTGACACATTACAGAGTTTATGGACAGTTTGTTACATCTACAGTGGTACTATCAAAATAGTGTTGCCAAATGAACAGGCGTGTTTCTAGGATTTGAAGACATTTAGGGCTTAGCCAAAAGCCAGTAGAGGGGTCCGGGGCAATTTGGTGCACTTTGAGATTAACATTGAGAGATCAAATCAAATCACATTTTATTTGTCACATGCACCGAATTCTACAGGTGTAAACCTCAACCGTGAAATGCTTACTTATAAGCCCTTAACCAACAATGCAATTTTAAGAAAATAGAGTTAAGAAAATAATTACTAAATAAACTAAAGTAAAAAAATACAAATACAAAGTAACACAATACAATAACAATAATGAGGCTATATACAGGGGGTCCCGGTACCGAGTCAATGTGCGGGGGTACAGGCTGGTCGAGGTAATTTGTATATGTAGGTAGGGGTAAAATGACTATGCGTAGATAATAAACAGCGAGTAGCAGCAGTGTAAAAATGGGGGGGGGGGTAGAAGCTGTACATCGAGAGATTCAATCTTTTTCAGGTAACTTGCCACTTCCCACCTGCCACAGCAGACACTGCCAGTACTCAATTATAGTAGCTACTGTGGGTCTCTCTACTGTGAAACACTCTCTACTCTCTATTCTGGAACACATATATCTACAGCGTATTGCCAAAAACCTCCATAGCACTTAACAACTTCAAACATAGACTCTGACCTGTCCAATGAGCCAAACTGATTAAAGAATCCTATAGTACCCAAACACCCTCTCTCTCTCTCTCAAACACACACACACTGTGCAGTACTTAGAATCCATAGAGCAGCTTACAGTCTACTGTGTGCTCACCCCCTCATCTGCCTCTCTCCATCGCTTTCTCTTTGTCGTCTGTTGCTGTCGCTCTTGTCTGCCCTCTTCTGTTGCTGTCTCTTGTCTACCCTCCTCTCTCGTCATGTCCTGGTTGGAAAAAGTGTAAAAGTAAACTTTTTCACCTCACCTGCACATTTTTTGTAAATCATGTGTTACTTTTTCACTGTCTGTATTTCACCTGTTATAATTTGTGCAAATAAATAAAACAAATTAGAATATATAGAGTAGCTTGAAGCAATACAGTCTACTGTGTGCGCAACCTACCTCTGTTCTCTCTCCATCTGCCCTCTTCTGTCACTTTCTCTGTGTCTTGTCTGTTGCTGTCTGTGTCTTGTCTGTTATTGTATAATTTGTCTATCCTCTTATGGCCTGTTCTGTTCTTCTGGTGTCTCTCTCCATCATATCATATTCTTCTGTTGCTGTCTTGTCTGGTATGTCTCTCTCCATCACCTAATCTTCTGTTGCGGTCTCTGTGTCTTGCCTTTTGTGTCGCTCTCCATCACCTAATCTTCTGTTGCTGTCTCTGTGTCTTGTCTGGTATGTCTCTCTCCATCACCTAATCTTATTTTGCTGTCTCTGTGTCTTGTCTGGTATGTCTCTCTCCATCACCTAATCTTCTGTTGCTGTCTCTGTGTCTTGTCTGGTATGTCTCTCTCCATCACCTAATCGTCTGTTGCTGTCTCTGTGTCTTGTCTGGTATGTCTCTCTCCATCACCTAATCTTCTGTTGCTGTCTCTGTGTCTTGTCTGGTATGTCTCTCTCCATCATCTATTATTCTGTTGCTGTCTCTGTGTCTTGTCTGGTATGTCTCTCTCCATCACCTAATCTTCTGTTGCTGTCTCTGTGTCTTGTCTGGTATGTCTCTCTCCATCACCTAATCTTCTGTTGCTGTCTCTGTGTCTTGTCTGGTATGTCTCTCTCCATCACCTAATCTTCTGTTGCTGTCTCTGTGTCTTGTCTGGTATGTCTCTCTCCATCACCTATTATTCTGTTGCTAGCGGCCATGACTGAATTCAAACATAAGTTGGTTTTGGGGTGTGGTTTGATGTAGGTGTCTCGTGTGTGTTCGCAGAATTGAAACAAATCCAGCCTTCATTTACATTGTGATGCAGTCATGACTAGGGCTATGGCTGTCACGCATACAAGCCGCTGATGCGCGCCTTTGGAACATCTACATTTAGTCTAATAAATCAATGTAATATATACCATCACAATAAATTCATTATTTATTTTAGTCAGGTCTAAAGAAACATTATCATATGAAGAAAATGTATTTCAGAAGAACAGAATATGAGTTGGCTTACTGCATGTTATCTGGCTATGCTCCAGGCTGTAGGCTTGTTCATTTAGCTAACAAGATATGCTTATAAATCCCGTACCATTATTTAATTTTATCTGATTTTATAGTAAGTAAAATAATAGAACTTAGCTGAATAAAATAGAAAGGATATTTTTCCCTTTACAGAGCAAGTGGCTATGTTGAGCGTAAAAGTGATGACTTGAAACAGGTCCTATATGCTAGATTTAGTTATTTGTCAACTTTAGCTGTGAATGATTCAAACCTTAGACTGTCTTAGAAATCAAAACATACAGTGCATTCAGAAAGTATTCAGACCCCTTGACATTTTCCACAGTTTGTTACGTTACAGCCTTACTCTAAAATTGATTAAATTGTTTTTTTCCCCCCTCATCAATCTACACACAATACCCCATAATGACAAATCAAAAACAGGTTTTTCAAATGTTTGCAAATGTATTCAATATAAAAAATTGAAATATGACATTTACATAAGTATTCAGACCCTTTACTCAGTACTTTGTTGAAACACCTTTGGCAGCAATTACAGCCTCGAGTCTTCTTGGGTATGACGCTACAAACTTAGCACACCTGTATTTGGGGAGTTTCTTCCATTCTTCTCTGCAGATCCTCTCAAGCACTGCCAGGTTGGAGAGGGAGTGTCGCTGCACAGCTTTTTTCAGGTCCCAGAGATGTTGGATCGGGTTCAAGTCCGGGCTCTGTCTGGGCCACTCAAGGACATTCAGAGACTTGTCCCGAAGCCACTCCTGCGTTGTCTTGGCTGTGTGCTTAGGGTCGATGGTGCTGACAGACATGGCAGCTCTGCTTCTAGCTCGTAAGCAACTTTGCAGTATTTTGTTTTTTTGTGTGTTGTTTCTTACATTATTAGCCCAGAACGTTTTTAGTGTTATTACATACAGACGGAAATAACTTTTGGATATCAGAGCGATGGTAACTCACCAGCATTACGACCAGGAATACGACTTTCCCGAATTGGATCCTTTATTCGTACCCCCCAGGGCAATTGAACTTATCCCAGAGGATGCTCCAAGACGCCGCCGGCGGAGAAGAGGTATTCGGAGTGGACTTCTAGTCCGATTCAGGCGGTATGCACACCATCCACCGCTTCCGAGTATATTACTTGCTAATGTCTCTGGACAATAAAGTAGATGAGCTCAGGGCGAGGATCTCCTTCCAGAGAGACATCAGGGACTGTAACATACTCTGTTTCACAGAATCATGGCTCTCTTGGGATATACTGTCCCCGTCCATACAGCCAGCTGGGTTCTCAGTACATTGCGCAGACAGGAATAAATAACTCTCCGGGAAGAAGAAAGGCGGTGGTGTATGTTTCATGATGAACTACTCATGGTGTGATTGTGATAACGTACAGAAACTCAAGTCCTTTTGTTCACCCGACCTATAATACCTCACAATCAAATGCCGACCGTATTACCTCCCAAGAGAATTCTCTTCGGTTATAGTCACAGCCTGTATATTCCCCCTCAAGCCGATACCACGAGGGCCCTCAAGGAACTACAGTGGACTTTATGCAAACTGGAAACCACATATCCTGAGGCCACATTTATTGTAGCTGGGGATTTTAACAAAGCAAATTTGAGGAAAACCCTACCGAAGTTCTATCAACACATTGACTGTAGTACTTGCTCTGGGAAAACACTCGACCACTGCTACTCCCCCTTTCAAAAAGCCTACAAGGCCCTCCCCCGCCCTTCCTTCGGCAAATCAGATCACGACTCTATTTTGCTCCTCCCTTCCTACAGGCAGAAACTCATACAGGAAGTACCCGTGCTAAGGTCTATTCAACGCTGGTCTGACCAATCGGAATCCATGCTGTTTGTTTTGCTGTTTGTTTTGATCACGCTGGGATATGTTCCGGGTAGCCTCTGAGAATAACATTGACGTATACACGGACACGGTGACTGAGTTCATCAGGAAGTGTATAGGGGATGTTGTTCCCACTGTGACTATTAAAACCTACCCAAACCAGAAACCGTGGATAGATGACAGCATTCGTGCAAAACTGAAAGCGCGAACCACCGCATTTAACCATGGCAAGTTGACTGGGAATATGGTTGAATACAAACAGTGTAGTTATTCCCTCTGTAAGGCAATCAAACAGGCAAAATGTCAGTACAGAGACAAAGTGGAGTCGCAATTCAACGGCTCAGACATGAGACGTATGTGGCAGGGTCTACATACCATCACGGATTACAAAAGCTAAACATCTTCTTCGCCCACTTTGAGGATAACACAGTGCCACCGACGTGGCCCGCTCCCAAGGACTGTGGGCTCTCGTTCTCCGTGGCCGACGTGAGTAAGACATTTAAGCGTGTTAACCCTCGCTAGGCTGCCGGCCCAGACGGCATCCCTAGCCACGTCCTCAGAGCATGCGCAGACCAGCTGGCTGGAGTGTTTACGGACATATTCTCCCTATCCCAGTCTGCTGTCCTCACTTGCTTCAACATGTCCACCATTGTTCCTGTCACCAAGAAAGCAAAGGTAACTGAAGTATATGACTATCGCCCCGTAGCACTCACTTCTGTCATCATGAAGGGCTTTGAGAGGCTAGTTAAGGATCAGATCACCTCTACCTTACCTGCCACCCTAGACCCACTTAAATTTGCTTACCGCCCCAATAGATCCACAGACGATGCAATCGCCATCACACTGCACACTGCCCTATCCCATCTGGACAAGACAAGTACCCATGTAAGAATGCTATTCATTGACTATAGCTAAGCCTTCAACAGCTCATCATTAAGCTTGGGGCCCTGGGTCTGTACCCCACCCTGTGCAACTGGGTCCTGGACTTCTTGACAGAGCCGCCCCCAGGTGGTGAAGGTTGAAGGTAGGAAACAACACCTCCACTTCGCTGATCCTCAACACAGGGGCCCCACAAGGGTGCGTGCTCAATTCCCTCCTGTACTCCCTGTTCACCCATGACTGCGTGGCCACGCACGCCTCCAACTCAATCATCAAGTTTGCAGACGACACAACAGTCTGATTACCAACAACGATGAGACAGCCTACAGGGAGGAGGTGAGGGCACTGGCAGAGTGGTGCCAGGAAAATAACCTCTCCCTCAAAGTCAACAAAATGAAGGAGCTGATCGTGGACTTCGGGAAACAGCAGAGGGAGCACAGGATGTCACAGGAAGGCCAAAAAGATCATCAAGGACATCAACCACCCAAGCCACATCATCCAGAAGGCAAGGTCAGTACAGGTGCATCAAAGCTGGGACTGAGAGACTGAAAAATAGCTTCTATCTCAAGGCCATCAGACCGGTTACTCAATCCTGCACCTTAGAGGCTACTGACCTATATACAGTTGAAGTCGGAAGTTTACATACACTTAGGTTGGAGTCATTAAAACTCGTTTTTCAACCACTCCACAAATTTCTTGTTAACAAACTATAGTTTTGGCAAGTCGGTTAGGACATATACTTTGTGCATGACACAAATAATTATTCCAACAATTGTTTACAGACAGATTATTTCACTTATAATTCACTGTATCACAATTCCAGTGGGTCAGAAGTTTACATACACTAAGTTGACTGTGCCTTTAAACAGCTTGGAAAATTCCAGAAAATGATGTAATGGCCTTTGAAGCTTCTGATAGGCTAATTGACATCATTTGAGTCAATTGGAGGTGTACCTGTGGATGTATTTCAAGGCCTACCTTCAAACTCAGTGCCTCTTTGCTTGACATCATGGGAAAATCAAAAGAAATCAGACAAGACCTCAGAAAAAAAATGGTAGATCTCCACAAGTCTGGTTCATCCTTGGGAGCAATTTCCAAACACCTTAAGGTACCACGTTCATCTGTACAAACAATAGTACACAAGTATAAACACCATGGGACCACGCAGCCGCCATACCGCTCAGGAAGGAGACGCGTTCTGTCTCCTAGAGATGAACATACTTTGGTGTGAAAAGTGCAAATCAATCCCAGAACAACAGCAAATGACCTTGTGAAGATGCTGGAGGAAACAGGTACAAACGTATCTATATCCACAGTAAAACAAGTCCTAATTCAACATAACCTGAAAGGCCGCTCAGCAAGGAAGAAGCCACTGCTCCAAAACCGCTATAAAAAAGACAGACTACGGTTTGCAACTGCACATGGGGACAAAGATTGTACTTTTTGGAGAAATGTCCTCTGGTCTGATGAAACAAAAATAGAACTGTTAGGCCATAATGACCATCGTTATGTTTGGAGGAAAAAGGGGGTTGCTTGCAAGCCGAAGGACACCATACCAACCGTGAAGCACGGGGATGGCAGCATCATGCTGTGGGGGTGCTTTGCTGCAGGAGGGGCTGGTGCACTTCACAAAATAGATGGCATCATGAGGAAGGACAATTATGTGGATATATTGAAGCAACATCTCAAGACATCAGTCAGGAAGTTAAAGCTTGGTCGCAAATGGGTCTTCCAAATGGACAATGACCCCAAGCATACTTCCAAAGTTGTGGCAAAATGGCTTAAGGACAACAAAGTAAAGGTATTGGAGTGGCCATCACAAAGCCCTGACCTCAATCCAATAGAACATTTGTGGGCAGAACTGAAAAAGCATGTGCAAGCAAGGAGGCCTACAAACCTGACTCAGTTACACCAGCTCTGTCGGGAGGAATGGGCCGCTTATTTCACTCCATGCATCAACCACTGTTTGAGGAACATGCTCTCGCTGCCCGACAGGTGATATTCTACCCAAACTCTGTATGCCATGGGCAGAGCATGTGCTTAATATGAGCAGCTGAGAAATAAAATAAGACCGCTTATTTCACTCCATGCATCAACCACTGTTTGAGGAACATGCTCTCGCTGCCCGACAGGTGATATTCTACCCAAACTCTGTATGCCATGGGCTCTCAAACCTTGTTCCTGTAGCTACCCAGTGCTTAATTTGGGAAACCAAATGAAATCTCTTAGGGAACATCAATAGTAACATGTTTTCGCAACGAAACATATTTCACTAAACTGTTGACAGCCCGTCTGCACGCTCAAGAAAGGAATAAAGGAGAGAGAGGAGAAGATGGAAATACATGGTGGTGCGATATTCTGTATAGCTGAAGGTTACGTGTGACTCAATTAATTATGAAAATCCCTATTACTAGGCTATTCAAAATCAAATACAAATTCACTCATTATAGGCTAACTGTAAGCCGCCCTGCACAATCAATGAACCAACAGCATCGCCTAGGGCTATACATTCTCTCCCAGACTCATGGATAGAAATGTTGGAGAGGAGCATAAGGTAACCAGTCCATCCAGTATGCATAATAATACAGTTCACACTCAAAGGCAGTTACTCAAATTTGTTAAATTTTGGATTATAACTAGACCAATTATGTACCAAAGACATCTTAAATCAGTTTTGTTTGGTGTTTTTCTGCCATGCGTAATATGCGGTAGGCTATGTATTGTATAACGGCAAAATCATAATTTTAATTCAAGATTTTGTGTAAGCTCTAATATGCATATGAGTGTTTTGAATTAATTATCACCTTAGAAAGCGCTGTCCATTTTGTTGTGTTAGGCTTTGAAACAACATCCACAACAACCATGTTTTACACTGTTTCTACATGCTGTTGAACTTCTTTCTTCAAAGTGATCATTACATTTACATTTTACATTTTAGTCATTTAGCAGATGCTCTTATCCAGAGCGACTTACAGTTAGTGAGTGCATACATTTTCACATGACTCATGACTGCAAGTGTGGCGGTAATAGGTCACCGCCAGTGTTGCCAATTTAGGGACTTTGTCGCTATATTTAGCGAGTTTTCAGACCCCTCTAGCGACACATTTTCAAAAAAAGCGACTAGCGACAAATCGAGCGACTTTTTCTGGTGTTATTGGAGACTTTTGGAGACTCTGACGTGAAAGCACGTGTAGTTCTTACTCTTCTCAACGAGCAGCGGGTGCTGCCGTGGGCCCCACCCGGGCCCCACCCCCGTCCCAAAGCACTCACAGGCGGCCCAGTCCTCGCGCAGCAGTCCCTCCCAGCTGCAGTCAGAGCAGGAGATGTTCACCCCTCCGCGTCCAGACTGCAAATGAAAACGCGCATGCGGGAAGTCGCCGCTGGTTGGATGTAAATGTAGGGTGTTTTTTACACACTTTTTGTCACTCCCACGACATTATTCCTCTCTCCTACAGCGTCCATCACAATTACATTGGCAATTATGCAAATTAGGTGATGACGTCATTTAGCGACTTCTAGCGACTTTTAGGACAGCCAATAGCTACTTTCCTTACTGAGGAATTGGCAACACTGGTCAACGCAACAGCCCTAGTCATGACCACAAGTCTCACAAAACGTCATTTTGGAAGAGAATTACTTTATGACCAAAACTATCTTACATTTTGTAGTAATTTTTGGCAGTAGAATAAATGTTTGTTTCGGACTTATATCAATGCCATATAAGCTGTTTTCTAAATGAGAAGTTGTTTCTCCAATCAAGTTGTAGAAACATCTCAAGGATGATAAATGGAAACAGGATGCACCTGAGCTCAATTTTGAGTCTCATAGCAAAGGGTCTGAATACTTATGTAAATATTGTATTTCTGTTTTTTATTTTTTATAAATTAGCAAACATTTCTAAAAACCTATTTTCGCTTTGTCATTATGGGGTATTGTGTGTAGATTGATGAGGATTTGTATTTATTTAATCAATTTTAGAATAAGGCTGCAACATAACAACATGTGGAAAAAGGGAAGGGGTCTGAATACTTTCCGAATGCACTAAGTTCAAATGTGTTTATTTGTCATATACACATGATATACATGGAGTACACAGTGCAATGAAATGCTTACTTGCAAGTTAACCTCTCGACAATGCAACAACAATAGAAAAGGTAAGTAGCTAAGTGAATAAAAAGAGTAATATAAATAAAAGCTCAAGTATGGGGTGGAGGTCGTCGAAGGAGGAGGTCGTCGGGTAAGCTTGGCGTCGGGTAAGCTTGGCTTTATACATAGCTTGGGCTTTGTCGAGTAAGGCTTAAACTATGTATTTAGATTGTAGTTAGGTATTGTAGGTAGTTATCGTGGGTTGTTGTATGTAATTATTGTAGGTTAGTATTGTATTCGGCTGTGCCGGGTGTAGCACGAAGCTAGCTAGCTAACCCACCACCTGGACTAGCTGGCGAGTAGCTATTAGCAACGGTATAGTTGTTTCACCCCTGAGAGTGCCTGTAATTACGCCAGCTGGCTGCCTACAATAATTACATACAATAATTGCCTACCATTCAGCTGTTTTCTAACCTCATTGTCTGAACCGTTAACGTTAGGTAGCAAGTGGCTACTGTGCTTGAAATTTAGCTAGCTTGTTGCTACCTGGATAGCTACTAGTAAACAATAGCTGGAATGACCGAGCGAACAGACGCGAACTGGCTGAGTCAATTCAGTGGCTAGCTTTGCACTTGGCTAGCTAACAGTAGCTGCTAGGGGTAAGTCATAACCTACATTTGTGTGTTATTTTTTTTTACATATTGATAGCCCGAGTCGTTCAAGGAATTCGGGACATGGGTGACTAGTTAACGTTAGTTTGGCTCTCTCTGTGTGTTCGTGCCGTGAAAGGAGGGGTTCTTCTTTGTCTGAAAGCAATGGCTAGCTAGTTTGCTAACTATTCTAGCTAACTAACTGGCTGAATAAGTTGATGACGGACTCGCTCAAGCTGTCGGGACTAACCCACAACGTTAGATACGGACACGAATGATCTGCTTGCGTGTTGATACACTGGTGGTTTGTTGTGGCCGAGTATTGGCGCTAAACCGTGTTGTTGGAGTCCGGCATGCTAGCTGGCTGTGGCGTCTTATGACGAGGTGCCCGGACGATTTTCACGGAATAATACTGCACCTAGTTAGCTAGCTGAATAAACTAAGTTAGTCTATTCCTAGAAAACATTGAACCGCTGTAGTTTACAACAATTATAGTTTCTGAGGTGGAAGTTGGCAGAGTTCATCTCAGCCTATGCTACCCTCCAGTCCCTCGACTTCTTGGCGCTGACGGAAACATGGATTACCACTGAAAACACTGCTACTCCTGCTGCTTTCTCCTCGTCTGACCATGTGTTCTCGCATACCCCGAGAGCATCTGGTCAGCGGGGTGGTGGCACAGGAATCCTCATCTCTCCCAAGTGGACATTCTCAATTTTTCCCCTGACCCATCTGTCTATCTCCTCATTTGAATTCCATGCTGTCACAGTCACTAGCCCATTTAAGCTTAATATCCTTGTCATCTATCGCCCTCCAGGTTCCCTTGGAGAGTTCATCAATGAGCTTGACGCCTTGATAAGTTCCTTTCCTGAGGATGGCTCACCCCTCACAGTTCTGGGGGATTTCAACCTCCCTACGTCTACATTTGACTCATTTCTCTCTGCCTCCTTCTTTCCACTCCTCTCCTCTTTTGACCTCACCCTCTCACCGTCCCCCCCTACTCACAAGGCAGGCAATACGCTTGACCTAATCTTTACTAGATGCTGTTGTTCTACTAATCTCACTGCAACTCCCCTCCAAGTCTCCGACCACTACTTTGTATCCTTTTCTCTCTCCCTCTCCTCCAACACTACTCACTCTGCCCCTACACAGATGGTAATGCGCCGTCGCAACCTTCGCTCTCTCTCTCCCGCTACTCTCTCCTCTTCCATCCTATCATCTCTTCCCTCTGCTCAATCCTTCTCCCTCCAATCTCCTGATTCTGCCTCCTCAACCCTCCTCTCCTCCCTTTCTGCATCCTTTGACTCTCTATGTGCCCTATCCTCCCGGCCGGCTCGGTCCTCCCCTCCAGCTCCGTGGCTTGATGACTCATTGCGAGCTCACAGAACAGAGCTCCGGGCAGCTGAGCGGAAATGGAAGAAAACTAGACTCCCTGCGGACCTGGCATCTTTTCACTCCCTCCTCTCTACATTTTCTTCATCTGTTTCTGCTGCTAAGGCCACTTTCTACCACTCTAAATTCCAAGCATCTGCCTCTAACCCTAGGAAGCTCCCTGCTGAATCCCCCTCCTCCTCCCTCTGTGGATGACTTCGTCAACCATTTTGAAAAGAAGGTTGACGACATCCGATCCTCGTTTGTTAAGTCAAATGACACTGCTTGTCCTGCTCACACTGCCCTACCCTATGCTTTGACTTCTTTCTCCCCTCTCTCTCCAGATGAAATCTTGTGACTTGTGACGGCTGGCCGCCCAACAACCTGCCCGCTTGACCCTATCCCCTCCTCTCTTCTCCAGACCATCTCCGGTGACCTTCTCCCTTACCTCACCTCGCTCATCAACTCATCCTTGACCTTCCGTCTTCAAGAGAGCGAGAGTTGCACCCCTTCTCGATCCCTCTGATGTCAACAACTACAGACCAGTATCCCTTCTTTCTTTTCTCTCCAAAACTATTGAGCGTGCCGTCTTTAGCCAACTCTCTTGCTATCTCTCTCAGAATGACCTTCTTCATTCAACTGAGACTGCTCTTCTCTGTGTCACGGAGGCTCTCCGCACTGCTAAAGCTAACTCTCTCTCCTCTGTTCTTGTCCTTCTAGACCTGTCTGCTGCCTTTGATACTGTGAACCATCAGATCCTCCTCTCCACCCTCTCCGAGCTGGGCATCTCCGGCGCGGCTCACTCTTGGATTGCGTCCTACCTGACCGGTCGCTCCTACCAAGTGGCGTGGCGAGAAGCTGTCTCCGCACCACGTGCTCTTACCACTGGTGTCCCCCAGGGCTCAGTTCTAGGCCCTCTCCTATTCTCGCTATACACCAAGTCACTTGGCTCTGTCATATCCTCACATGGCCTCTCCTATCATTGCTACGCTGACGACACACAACTAATCTTCTCCTTTCCCCCTTCTGATAACCAGGTGGCGAATCGCATCTCTGCATGTCTGGCAGACATATCAGTATGGATGACGGATCACCACCTCAAGCTGAACCTTGGCAAGACGGAGCTGCTCTTCCTCCCGTTGAAGGACTGCCTGTTCCATGATCTCGCCATCACGGTTGACAACTCCGTTGTGTCCTCCTCCCAGAGTGCGAAGAGCCTTGGCGTGACCCTGGACAACACCCTGTCGTTCTCCGCTAACATCAAGGCGGTGACCCGATCCTGTAGGTTCATGCTCTACAACATTCGGAGAGTACGACCCTGCCTTACACAGGAAGCGGCACAGGTCCTAATCCAGGCACTTGTCATCTCCCATCTGGATTACTGCAACTCGCTGTTGGCTGGGCTCCCTGCCTGTGCCATTAAACCCCTACAACTCATCCAGAATGCCGCAGCCCGTCTGGTGTTCAACCTTCCCAAGTTCTCTCACGTCACCCCGCTCCTCCGCACACTCCACTGGCTTCCAGTTGAAGCTCGCATCTGCTACAAGACCATGGTGCTTGCCTACGGAGCTGTGAGGGGAACGGCACCTCCGTACCTTCAGGCTCTGATCAGTCCCTACACCCAAACGAGGGCATTGCGTTCATCCACCTCTGGCCTGCTGGCTCCCCTACCTCTGCGGAATTATAGTTCCCGCTCAGCCCAGTCAAAACTGTTCGCTGCTCTGGCACCCCAATGGTGGAACAAGCTCCCTCACGACGCCAGGACAGCGGAGTCACTCACCACCTTCCGGAGACATTTGAAACCCCACCTCTTTAAGGAATACCTGGGATAGGATAAAGTAATCCTTCTACCCCCCCCCCTTACCCCAACCCACCCCCCCAAAAAAAAGAATTGCTCTAGAGGAGATCTGCATGGAGGAATGGGCCAAAATACCAGCAACAGTGTGTGAAAACCTTGTGAAGACTTACAGAAAACGTTTGACCTGTGTCATTGCCAACAAAGGGTATATAACAAAGTATTGAGAAACTTTTGTTATTGACCAAATACTTATTTTCCACCATAATTTGCAAATAAATTCATTAAAAATCCTATAATGTGATTTTCTGGATTTGTTTTTCTCAATTTGTCTGTCATAGTTGACGTGTACCTATGATGTAAATTACAGGCCTCTCTCATCTTTTTAAGTGGGAGAACTTGCACAATTGGTGGCTGACTAAATACTTCCCCCCCCCACTGTAGGCCTAAATAAATATGATTTCATATGTCCTCCTGTTTTAAAAACAGCAATACAGCTTTGTAGGCCTACATGCATTGGTTGTGTTTAGGCAGATCTTAAAAGTATGCATTTAGAAGAACCTCTATAAAATGAAAACCAACACTGAGTGTACAAAACATTATGAACACCTGCTCTTTCCTTGACATTGACTGACCAGGTGAATCCAGGTGAAAACTATGATCCCTTATTGATGTCACTTGTTAAATCCACTTCAGTTAGTGTAGATGAAGGGGAGGAGACAGGTTAAAGAAGGATTTTCAAGCCTTAAGACAATTGAGACATGGATTGTGTATGTGTGCCATTCAGAGGGTGAATGGGCAAGACAAAAGATAAGTGCCTTTGGACAGGGTATGGTAGTAGCTGCCAGGTGCACTGGTTTGTGTCAAGAACTGCAACACTGCTGGGTTTTTCACGTTTAACAGTTTCCCATGTGTATCAATAATGTGTCTAGCAAGACAATGTCTAGCAAGACACGTGGTCAAATTATGAAAATGGATAAATGCGGCAATCGATAAAAAGTGCAAAGGATCATCCATGTAAAGCAAATACTATTGCTTTCTAAAGGAAAGAGTGTAAATCAAAAAGTATCCTAAAGAGTCCTTCATATGCTACATCATATTGGACACTGGCCGCGCTTATGCTTATAGAAAGCTATGCGCATTTACGCATCAGTTTGGACATATTCTCATATTCTGCACTTTATTGCTAGCGATTTGTCAGGAAAATACTAAAATAATCACAGAATATAATATAATAGAATGTAATAAAGTCGAAAAGGATTGCGTTATATTCCAGGAGCACTCCAATTTTTATTTAGTATAGGCCTTAACAGTACCAAAGGGAAAAGAAATGCGACATGCTGGGAGAACGACTATGGTCTGGTTTCCATCTAATCATAGATTAGTGATAATTCAGTAACGGAGTTTCTTTCCCTCTGGAGGGTTGATAGACTGATATACTAGCATTACTTCATTTAAACTGAACTACAAATGTATTGGGGATGCATGGGACGGACTATGATGGAGTCGTAGCAGAAGAGCACAGTGCATGGTAAGTGTAGGCTATGGCAGTATTTTTTTGGGCAGTGAAGTTTGCTTTATATTTAAGATTCAGACTTTGTTCGTCTTCAACGGAACATGCCAGGATGATAGAAATTGACAATTCTAAATCAGCTGACGAACAAGTTACAACCCTTGTTTTTCCAATTCCGTGTCATCTTTACTTTTTGGAGGCGAAATGTAGTTCAAACGTTGCTATCCTCTGCTCAGAGGGTTAAGGGACCGTCTTAAAACTGCAATGCCTACAATTGCATGTTAAAGAAAAATGTCAATATCTTCTCAACCACATGGCATAGAGATCTCAAACCAATTTAACATTGTAAAGAGACCTCTTCTAATGAATCCACTGTAATTAGATGAACTTTTCTTTGACTTTATAAATGCTTCCAAAAAACTTAAACAGTTGGTTGTATGGCTTTCATGAATACAACCAACTGTTATTGGTTCAGGGACCTCATCCCTCTAATCAATGGCAATTACTTTTGCATTTGTTGTTATTTACTTTGGGGGTTGCTTAAGTGCAGGTTCCCCGGTTCGCGAGGTTCTGGAGGTGGATGTCCTCCGGCCGGGACGCACTGATGGGGGATGCCCAGGGAGAGGGGTGTTGCCCAGGTAGGCAGAGTAGGGAGATTAAGTGTGGAGGCCTGCAGGTCCAGGGATTAAGATGGACTCTCAGGGAGAGGGAGGGAGAGGGCAGGCAGGCAGGGCAGGGAGAGAAGGCCTAGAGGTCTTGCTGTGGAGAGGAAAAGTCGAATTCCATGGGTGGGAGTAAGTTGGACTCTTAGGCCCAGTGGGAGGGCAGCTAGGCAGGCAGGCAGGGCAGGGAGTGTAGGGACTAGAAGCCTGGAGGTCTGGATTTAGGCTGTGGAGCTCCAGTGTAAGACATGGAGCTCCAAATAGAGTGTGGCAGTAGTAAGGGCCAGACAGAGGTGCCTTGAGTAGGGGAGAGGTCACCAGGTCAGTGGGGGCCTGTCTGGAGCCCCAGAGAGGGTGAGGCAGGAGTGTGGCCCAGACAGGGGTGTCTCGTGTGGGGTAGAGGTCACCAGGTCAGTGGGGGACTGTCTGGAGCTCCAGAGAGGGCCAAGGAGGGTGAGGCAGCAGTGCCTTGAGTGGCGGAGAGGTCACTAGAGCAGTGGGGGTTTACCTGGAGATCAGGTAGGACCCAGGGAGAAGGCCCATGTGACACTATCCTTCAGGAAGGCAGAGCAGGCAGCTCCTGTGGAGGTAAGCGGCTCTGTGCCCCAACAACATGAAATCAATGTCTTAAACGTTGCTACGTTTCGGAAATAGCAAAGAAAACGTGTAATCTGTAGCTGGCATCTTTTTACGCTGCTCCTACTCTGTAATTATTTATGCATATTCACTTTAACTCTACCCACATGTACATATTACCTCAACTACCTCAACTAGCCGGTGCCCCCGCACATTGACTCTGCACCGGTACCCCCCTGTATATAGCCTCCCTACTGTTATTTTATTTTACTTCTGCTCTTTTTTTCTCAACACTTTTTTGTTGTTGTTGTTGTTTTTGCTTTTTTATGAAAAAATAAATGCATTGTTGGTTAAGGGCTGTAAGTAAGCATTTCACGGTAATGTCTACACCTGTTGTATTCGGTGCATGTGGCAAATCAAATTTGATTTGATTTGATTTGGCAATGTCAATATAAAATCAATATAAGAACAGCTTAAATTATTTATTCCTACAAAAACAATATTTTCTTATATAAAGACAAATACAGTGGCTTGCGAAAGTATTCACCCCCCTTGGCATTTTTCCTATTTTGTTGCCTTACAACCTGGAATTAAAATTGATTTTTGAGGGGTTTGTTTAATTTGATTTACACAACATGCCTACCACTTTGAAGAAGCAAAATATTTTTTCCTTGTGAAACAAACAAGAAATTAGAAAAAAAACAGAAAACTTGAGCCCCCCTAACCTCAATGTCTGAAGCGTTAACGTTAGGTAGTAAGTGGCTACTGTGCTTGAAATGTAGCTAGCTTGTTGCTACCTGGATAGCTACTAAACAATAGCTGGAACGACCTAGCGAACAGAAGCCAACTGGCTGAGTCAATTTAGTGGCTAGCTTTGCACTTGGCTAGCTAACAGTAGCTGCTAGGGGTAAGTTATAACCTACATTTGTGTTTTGTTTTTACATACTGGTAGCCAGAATCGTTCAAGGGAATTCGGGACATGGGTGACTAGTTAACGTTAGCTTGGCTCTCTCTGTGTGTTCGTGCCGTGGGAGGAGGGGTTTCTTCGTTGGCAGAAAGCAATGGCTAGCTAGTATGCTAACTATTCTAGCTAACTAACTGGCTGAATAAGTTGACGACGGACTCGCTCAAGCTCTCGGGACTAACCCACAACGTTAGACACGGACATGAATGATCTGCTTGGCGTGTTGACACACTGGTGGTTTGTTGTGGCCGAGTATTGGTGCTAAACCGTGTTGTTGGAGTCTGGCATGCTAGTTGGCTGTGGCGTCATATGACTAGGTGCCCTGGACGGTTTTCACTGAAGAATACTGTACCAAGTTAGCTAGCTGAATAAACTAAGTTAGTCTATTCCTAGAAAACATTGAACCGCTGTAGTTTACAACAATTATAGTTTCTGAGGTGGAAGTTGGGAGAGTTATATTTGGGTGTTTCAGCAGTGGCGGCTCCTGAAAAAAATCTCAGGGGGGGCAATTTTTCTGATGATTTAGGTGACCTACACACATTTAAAAAAAGATATGTCCAGCAACAACATGAAGACAGGGGCAGCATATAAGTCAATACTGATATACACATTACTTGCTTCAAAAAGGCCTCATGGTTGAATTGGAAATATGTGCACCTGAGCATAATTCACAACAAGCAAGCAGGAGCTTTTGATAGAGGCTACTGAAAACATTGATGCAAGTTATTGGTAATAAGAAATTTTTATAGACTTCCATATTCTGCCCTCTTGTATAGATTTGTGAAAATGAACAGTGATAGACATTTGCCTGAAAACAGAATTTGAAAATAATTTCTAGAAAAGGTAAACACAGCTATCTGTATGGCTTTGTAAAAATGAACAACCATATTCTGGCCAATTGTATAGATTTTTAAATATGAACAACCATATTCTGGCCAATTGTATAGATTTGTAAAAATGAACATGAACAGATTTTTATTTTATTTTATTTTTTTAATGAAAAATAACTATTTTAAACAACATCAACTGTGAACTGATTTGGGTGTGTGTGTGTGTGTTAAAGAGACAGACAGGGAGGGACAAAGAGAGAGAGAGGCTACATTACTTGTACTGAAACTGTTCTAGCTTGCTGCATGATCAAATTCAGCTGATGCGCATAGCAATGCACGTAATGGGCATTCTTGAAATGCTCACGCACCTTTTGCTGCACACCAGCCTTCTCTCCCCTCATCACACTGGCTCCATCGTAAGCTTGCGCAATGAGTTTGACTTTCTCGTCGTCGGCAAAAAGACCGTTCAGTCTCTCCAAAAGCACACTGGCGATTGAGACTGAGGTTGATTCCGAGATGGGAAGGAACTCAAAAAGCGCTCCTGCACTTTGTGGTTGCTATCTATGTACCTCAGCACAAGCACCAGCTGTGTCTGTGTAGAAACGTCCGTGGTCTCGTCAGCTTGGATAGCTACGAAGTTCGCCGACTTCACCTCCTCCACAATATGTTCCCTCATGACCGCTAGCATACACTCCAGTAGCTCGTTTTGAATGGTCTTTGATGTGCCCTTGAAAACTTTAGCATTTTTAAGATGGTCATCAAACACCTCATCTAATTGTGCCACAAAGTTGACAAGTCCAAGAAAAATACCAGGGTTGGTGGAGCCCTCAGTTTCATCTTTGCCTTGCAAAGCTAGCCATCTTGACAGTTGTACGTGAATTGATTGACGCTGCTACCCGCTCTTTTCTTAGTTATGTTCATGGTTACTTATGTTACGTAGGACGAAAGCGCGTAAGTGCAAGCCCTCCCGGAACCCATAGAGATTGTATTGAAAGCTCTGATATTTGAAAAAAAAAAGATTTTACATGATAGTCTATGAGAGACTCCTGGGCGATTTTCAACCTGACTGAAATCAACCCAAAAGGGGCGGGCCATTTGAAGCACGACTTTAGCCTGATTGGACATTTAGTGGCAGATCAGACGTCTAGATTAGAACACTGATAACTACTGTTGCCGTGATATAATTGATTAGAAAAAAAATCCCGTTTGGCAGTGCGTCGCCCATATCGCCCTAATGAACACACCGCCCCTGTGTTTCAGTGAAACGTAAGTGAGGGAGGCCCCGCTCTCTCGCTATCCCAGATGTTTAGTTCATTTCATTCCGATCTCCTTTGCATTATTGTAGCCATTTTCTGTAGCCTGTCAACTATGCCTCTGTCTATCCCTGTTCTCTCCTCTCCGCACAGGCTATACAAACGCCTCACACCACGTGGCTGCTGCCTCTCTAACCTGGTGGTCCCTGCACACACCACCCACGTGGAGTTCCAGGTCTCCGGCAGCCTCTGGAACTGCCGTTCTGCGGCCAACAAGGCAGAGTTCATCTTAGCCTATGCTACCCTCCAGTCCCTCAACTTCTTGGCGCTGACGGAAACATGGATTACCACTGAAAACACTGCTACTCCTACTGCTCTCTCCTCGTCTGACCATGTGTTCTCGCATACCCTGAGAGCATCTGGTCAGTGGGGTGGTGGCACAGGAATCCTCATCTCTCCCAAGTGGACATCCTCTCTTTTTCTCCTGACCCATCTGTCTATCTCCTCATTTGAATTCCATGCTGTCACAGTCACTAGCCCATTCAAGCTTAACATCCTCATTTATCGCCCTCCAGGTTCCCTTGGAGAGTTCATCAATGAGCTTGACGCCTTGATAAGTTCCTTTCCTGAGGATGGCTCACCCCTCACAGTTCTGGGTGACTTCAACCTCCCTACATCTACCTTTGACTCATTTCTCTCTTCCTCCTTCTTTCCACTCCTCTCCTCTTTTGACCTCACCCTCTCACCGTCCCCCCCTACTCACAAGGCAGGCAATACGCTTGACCTCATCTTTACTAGATGCTGTTCTTCTACTAATCTCACTGCAACTCCCCTCCATGTCTCCGACCACTACTTTGTATCCTTTTCTCTCTCGCTCTCCTCCAACACTACTCACTCTGCCCCTACTCAGATGGTAATGCGCCATTGCAACCTTCGCTCTCTCTCTCCCGCTACTCTCTCCTCTTCCATCCTATCATCTCTTCCCTCTGCTCAATCCTTCTCCCTCCAATCTCCTGATTCTGCCTCCTCAACCCTCCTCTCCTCCCTTTCTGCATCCTTTGACTCTCTATGTCCCCTATCCTCCCGGCCGGCTCAGTCCTCCCCTCCTGCTCCGTGGCTTAACGACTCATTGCGAGCTCACAGAACAGGGCTCCGGGCAGCCGAGCGGAAATGGAGGAAAACTAGACTCCCTGCGTACCTGGCATCTTTTCACTCCCTCCTCTCTACATTTTCTTCATCTGTTTCTGCTGCTAAAGCCACTTTCTACCACTCTAAATTCCAAGCATCTGCCTCTAACCCTAGGAAGATATTTGCCACCTTCTCCTCCCTGCTGAATCCCCCCCCTCCTCCCTCTCTGTGGATGACTTCGTCAACCATTTTGAAAAGAAGGTTGACGACATCCGATCCTCGTTTGTTAAGTCAAATGACACTGCTTGTCCTGCTCACACTGCCCTACCCTATGCTTTGACTTCTTTCTCCCCTCTCTCTCCAGATGAAATCTTGTGACTTGTGACGGCTGGCCGCCCAACAACCTGCCCGCTTGACCCTATCCCCTCCTCTCTTCTCCAGACCATCTCCGGTGACCTTCTCCCTTACCTCACCTCGCTCATCAACTCATCCTTGACCGCTGGCTATGTCCCTTCCGTCTTCAAGAGAGCGAGAGTTGCACCCCTTCTCAAAAAACCAACACTCGATCCCTCTGATGTCAACAACTACAGACCAGTATCCCTTCTTTCTTTTCTCTCCAAAACTCTTGAGCGTGCCGTCTTTAGCCAACTCTCTTGCTATCTCTCTCAGAATGACCTTCTTGATCCAAACCAGTCAGGTTTCAAGACTGGTCATTCAACTGAGACTGCTCTTCTCTGTGTCACGGAGGCTCTCCGCACTGCTAAAGCTAACTCTCTCTCCGCTGCTCTTGTCCTTCTAGAACTATCTGCTGCCTTTGATACTGTGAACCATCAGATCCTCCTCTCCATCCTCTCCGAGTTGGGCATCTCCGGCGCGGCTCACTCTTGGATTGCGTCCTACCTGACCGGTCGCTCCTACCAAGTGGCGTGGCGAGAATCTGACTCCGCACCACGTGCTCTCACCACTGGTGTCCCCCAGGGCTCAGTTCTAGGCCCTCTCCTATTCTCGCTATACACCAAGTCACTTGGCTCTGTCATATCCTCACATGGCCTCTCCTATCATTGCTACGCAGACGACACACAACTAATCTTCTCCTTTCCCCCTTCTGATAACCAGGTGGCGAATCGCATCTCTGCATGTCTGGCAGACATATCAGTGTGGATGACGGATCACCACCTCAAGTTGAACCTCGGCAAGACGGAGCTGCTCTTCCTCCCGCGGAAGGACTGCCCGTTCCATGATCTCGCCATCACGGTTGACAACTCCGTTGTGTCCTCCTCCCAGAGTGCGAAGAGCCTTGGCGTGACCCTGGACAACACCCTGTCGTTCTCCGCTAACATCAAGGCAGTGACCCGATCCTGTAGGTTCATGCTCTACAACATTCGGAGAGTACAACCCTGCCTTACACAGGAAGCGGCACAGGTCCTAATCCAGGCACTTGTCATCTCCCGTCTGGATTAATGCAACTCGCTGTTGGCTGGGCTCCCTGCCTGTGCCATTAAACCCCTACAACTCATCCTGAATACCGCAGCCCGTCTGGTGTTCAACCTTCCCAAGTTCTCTCACGTCACCCCGCTCCTACGCACACTCCACTGGCTTCCAGTTGAAGCTCGCATCTGCTACAAGACCATGGTGCTTGCCTACGGAGCTGTGAGGGGAACGGCACCTCCATACCTTCAGGCTCTGATCAGTCCCTACACCCAAACGAGGGCATTGCGTTCGTCCACCTCTGGCCTGCTGGCCCCCCTACCTCTGCGGAAGCACAGTTCCCGCTCAGCCCAGTCAAAACTGTTCGCTGCTCTGGCACCCCAATGGTGGAACAAGCTCCCTCACGACGCCAGGACAGCAGAGTCACTCACCACCTTCCGGAGACACTTGAAACCCCACCTCTTTAAGGAATACCTGGGATAGGATAAAGTAATCCTTCTACCCCCCCTTACCCCACCCCAAAGAAAGAAAAAAAACATATTGTAAAGTGGTTATCCCACTGGCTATAAGGTGAATGCACCAATTTGTAAGTCGCTCTGGATAAGAGCGTCTGCTAAATTACGTAAATGTAAATGTAAATGTATGTCTCTATAAGCTTGGCACATCTAGCCACTGGGATTTTTGCCCATTCTTCAAGGCAAAACTGCTCCAGCTCCTTCAAGTTGGATGGGATCCGCTGGTGTACAGCAATCTTTAAGTCATACCACAGCTTCTCAATTGGATTGAGGTCTGGGCTTTGACTAGGCCATTCCAAGACATTTAAATGTGTCCCCTTAAACCACTCGAGTGTTGCTTTAGCAGTATGCTTAGGGTCATTGTCCTGCTGGAAGGTGAACATCCGTCCCAGTCTCAAATCTCTGGAAGACTGAAACAGGTTTTCCTTGATGACCAAAACCTCAATTTTAGTCTCATCTGACCAGAGTACCTTCTTCCATATGTTTGGGGAGTCTCCCACATGCAGTCTCCCACATCCAACATGTAGCGATGATGCGTTCCTACACGATTTCCTGATTTCACAGACGGACCACTTAGAAGTTAAATCATGGGAAAACATTTATTTTACCCACTTGATAGAACATAGGCTTTCACCAAATTGACAGGAGTTCCATAATTTTTATTTCTGGTGGTGGATCATGCCTTTAAGGTAGCCAAATGGTCTCACACTGCTCTAAAATGGCCAGTGGAGCGAAAGCTGGTCTCTGTCATTTTTTCATTCATACAAGTAATATGGGATGGAAGTAATTGAAGTTTAAGAAATGATTTGTCATGTAAATACAATTAACATAGATTTTTAAAAAATACAAAGTAAAAAAGCCCAAAAGTAATTGGAGCGAAGAGGTCCCTGGACCAATAAAAATTGGTTGTATTCAAGCAAGTTATATTGGATTGAAGCTATTGAAGTTTTAAGAAAGTGTTTTTGACATAAAATTAAATAAAATGAATAGAAAATAGAAAATAGAAAAAGTCAAAAATCGCAAAAGGAATTGCAGTGGATTGGAGGGAAGAGGTCCCTGAACCAATATCAGTTGGTTGTATTCATTTAAGTATTACGGGGTGGAAGCTATTGACGTTTTAAGGAAGTATATTTTGTGTAAAGTCAATAAAAATGCATAAAGAATCCCCAAAGTAAAAAAAATACTAAAGTAATTGCCGTTGATTGGAGGGCTGAAGTCCTTGAACCAATAACAGTTGGTTGTATTCATGAAAGTCTTATGGGGTGGAAGCTATTAAAGTTTAAAGGTTTTAATGTAAAGTCAATTTACATTTATAGAAAATAGCCAAACTCCAAAAATACAGAGGGAATTGCTGTTGATTGAAGGGAGGAGGTCCCTGAACCAATAACAGTTTGTTGTATTCATGAAAGTCTTATGTTGGTAGGACGCTATTGAAGTTTTCAGGAAGTATCTTTCATGTAAAGTCAATAAAAATTAGTAAGATATCACCAAAGTAAAAAAATACTAAACAAATTTCCGTTGATAGGAGGCATGAGATCCCTGAACCAATAACAGTTGGTTGTATTCATTCAAGTATAATGGGGTGGAAGCTATTTTTTATGTCAAGTCAATTTAAATTAATAGAATATCCAGAAACACTAATGTAATTGCCGTTGATTGGAGGGATGAGGTCCCTGAAACAATAACAGATTGAACACATTGTGTATTTATTCCTTGTGTTATTATTTTTTCTATTATTTGTCAATTGGCCAGTGATTTGTTTGAGAGGGCGTGACAACTGTGACGTTGGCAAAATATATATGCTTTCGTTGTCATGATTCGTTTACACTTCAACGATATCCGTACAAGATGCGTCTTCGACTAACTCCGGAGGTGGTCAGGAAAATGGCAAGATGGCAAGATGGCGCCAGAGGAGATGGCTGCCGTTTTACGTCACTCTAACCAATTGTGCTATTATGTGTGTTTTTTCGCATTATTTGTAATTTATTCTGTACATAATGTTTCTGCTACCGTCTCTTATGACCAAAAAGAGCTTCTGGATATCAGGACAGCGATTACTCACCTCGTATTGGACAAATATTTTTTCTTCAACGAGTCAGACGTGAAGGATATTCTACAGACACCTGACAAGGCCCAAATCCCCATCATTCACATGAAAAAGAGATATCGTGGACGTAGGTCGGGGTGCCTTGTAAGGATCCGACGGCGAACAAGTAATCTGCCTCTTCCATCAATCCTATTAGCCAACGTACAATCATTTGAAAATAAAATGGACGACCTAAGATGAAGAATATCCTACCAACGGACCATTAAAAACTGTAATATCTTATGTTTCACCGAGTCGTGGCTGAACGACGACATGAATATATGCTACATCGGCAGGATAGAACGGCTGACTCCGGTAAGACAAGGGGTGGCGGTCTGTGCATAAAATCTAATACTAAGGAAGTCTCAAGGTTTTGCTCGCCTGAGGTAGAGTATCTCATGATAAGCTGTAGACCTCACTATTTACCAAGTAAATTTCCAAGAGTTTTCTTCTATATTTTTCGTAGCTGTCGATTTACCACCACAAACTGAGGCTGGCACGAAGATTGCACTCAATGAGCTGTATAAGGACATAAGCAAACAGGAAAACGTTTATCCAGAGGCAGCACTCCTAGTGGCCGGGGACTTTAATGGGTAGGTAACAACACATCTGCCACGCTGATCCTCAACACGGGGGCCCCTCAGGGGTGCGTGCTCAGTCCCCTCCTGTACTCCCTGTTCACCCATGACTGCATGGCCAGGCACGACTCCAACACCATCATTAAGTTTGCTGACGACACAACAGTGGTAGGCCTGATCACCGACAACGATGAGACTGCCTATAGGGAGGAGGTCAGAGACCTGGCCGTGTGGTGCCAGGATAACAACCTCTCCCTCAACGTGATCAAGACAAAGGAGATTATTGTGGACTACAGGAAAAAAAGAGGACTGAGAACGCCCCCATTCTCATTGATGGGGCTTTAGTGGAACAGGTTGAGAGCTTAAAGTTCCTTGGTGTCCACATCACCAACAAACTATCATGGTCCAAACACACCAAGACAGTCGTGAAGAGGGCACGACAAAGCCTATTCCCCCTCAGGAGACTGAAAAGATTTGGCATGGGTCCTCAGATCCTCAAAAAGTTCTACAGCTGCACCATCGAGAGCATCCTGACTGGTTGCATCACTGCCTGGTATGGCAACTGCTCGGCCTCCGACCGCAAGGCACTACAGAGGGTAGTGCGTACGGCCCAGTACATCACTGGGGCCAAGTTTCCTGACATCCAGGACCTAAGGAAGGCCCTAAAAATTGAAAAAAGACTCCAGCCACCGTAGTCATAGACTGTTCTCTCTGCTACCGCACGGCAAGCGGTACCGGAGCGCCAAGTCTAGGTCCAAAAGGCTTCTTAACAGCTTCTACCCCCAAGCCATAAGACTCCTGAACAGCTAATCATGGCTAACCTGACTATTTGCATTGTCCCTCCCACCCCACCCCAACCATTTATTTTACGCTGCTGCTGCTCTGTTTATTATCTATGCATAGTCACTTTAACTCTACCCACATGTACATACAGTGGGGGAAAAAAGTATTTAGTCAGCCACCAATTGTGCAAGTTCTCCCACTTAAAAAGATGAGAGAGGCCTGTAATTTTCATCATAGGTACACGTCAACTATGACAGACAAATTGAGATTTTTTTTCTCCAGAAAATCACATTGTAGGATTTTTTATGAATTTATTTGCACATTATGGTGGAAAATAAGTATTTGGTCACCTACAAACAAGCAAGATTTCTGGCTCTCACAGACCTGTAACTTCTTCTTTAAGAGGCTCCTCTGTCCTCCACTCGTTACCTGTATTAATGGCACCTGTTTGAACTTGTTATCAGTATAAAAGACACCTGTCCACCACCTCAAACAGTCACACTCCAAACTCCACTATGGCCAAGACCAAAGAGCTGTCAAAGGACACCAGAAACAAAATTGTAGACCTGCACCAGGCTGGGAAGACTGAATCTGCAATAGGTAAGCAGCTTGGTTTGAAGAAATCAACTGTGGGAGCAATTATTTGGAAATGGAAGACATACAAGACCACTGATAATCTCCCTCGATCTGGGGCTCCACGCATGATCTCACCCCGTGGGGAAAAAATCCCAGAACCACACGGGGGGACCTAGTGAATGACCTGCAGAGAGCTGGGACCAAAGTAACAAAGCCTACCATCAGTAACACACTACGCCGCCAGGGACTCAAATCCTGCAGTGCCAGACGTGTCCCCCTGCTTAAGCCAGTACATGTCCAGGCCCGTCTGAAGTTTGCTAGAGTGCATTTGGATGATCCAGAAGAGGATTGGGAGAATGTCATATGGTCAGATGAAACCAAAATAGAACTTTTTGGTAAAAACTCAACTCGTCGTGTTTGGAGGACAAAGAATGCTGAGTTGCATCCAAAGAACACCATACCTACTGTGAAGCATGGGGGTGGAAACATCATGCTTTGGGGCTGTTTTTCTGCAAAGGGACCAGGACGACTGATCCGTGTAAAGGAAAGAATGAATGGGGCCATGTATCGTGAGATTTTGAGTGAAAACCTCCTTCCATCAGCAAGGGCATTGAAGATGAAACGTGGCTGGGTCTTTCAGCATGACAATGATCCCAAACACACCGCCCGGGCAACGAAGGAGTGGCTTCGTAAGAAGCATTTCAAGGTCCTGGAGTGGCCTAGCCAGTCTCCAGATCTCAACCCCATAGAAAATCTTTGGAGGGAGTTGAAAGTCCGTGTTGCGACAGCCCCAAAACATCACTGCTCTAGAGGAGATCTGCATGGAGGAATGGGCCAAAATACCAGCAACAGTGTGTGAAAACCTTGTGAAGACTTACAGAAAACGTTTCACCTGTGTCATTGCCAACAAATGGTATATAACAAAGTATTGAGAAACTTTTTTTATTGACCAAATACTTATTTTCCACCATAATTTGCAAATAAATTCATAAAAAATCCTACAATGTGATTTTCTGGATTTTTTTCCTCATTTTGTCTGTCATAGTTGACGTGTACCTATGATGAAAATTACAGGCCTCTCTCATCTTTTTAAGTGGGAGAACTTGCACAATTGGTGGCTGACTAAATACTTTTTTCCCCCACTGTATTACCTCAATTACCTCGACTAACCGGTGCCCCCGCACATTGACTCTGTACCGGTACCCCCTGTATATAGCCTCCCTACTGTTATTTTATTTTACTGCTGCTCTTTAATTATTTGTTATTTTTTACTTAACTATTTTTTACGTAACACTTATTTTCTTAAAACTGCATTGTTGGTTAAGGGCTTGTAAGTAAGCATTTCACTGTAAGGTCTACACCTGTATTCAGGGCATGTGGCAAATCAAATTTGATTTGATTTGATCTAAACACAATCAGATAGTCTACACCTATTTTGATTGTCTACACCTATCAACAAATGTGGGCACAATCAGAATGTGGACAAGATCAGGAAAACAGACGCATGTTAGAACCAGGTATAAACGGCGCTAGTGATTCATTTCATTTAGTCAGTTCTACCACCTCAACATTGCCCATTTTAAACAGGGTTAAATATCAAGTTGTAGTAAAGTTCAGCTTTTTTCCACAGGGGGGCACTGTGTCACTGTCAAAAGATTATGTGCTTCAGCACAGATTATCCATTATATTGACCAGATACTCAATTGGCCACTCTAACAATGAAAATAAATGTCTTAAAAAATGGAAGGCAGTCTGGAGGAGGCAAGATCAGGTGGAACCATTCTAGCCAAAGAGAGGGCAGATATGAGTGTGATAACAGCCATAACACCTATATAAAAGGATGTCTTCAAGTTCCTCGGTGTCCACATCACTAAGGAACTATCATGGTCCACACACATCAACACAGTCGTGAAGAGGACATGACAACGCCTCTTCCTCCTCAGGAGGCTTAAACGTTTCGGCATTGGGCCCTCAGATCCTCAAAAGTTCTACAGCTGCATCATTGAGAGCATCTTGACTGGTTGCATCACTGCTTAGTATGGCAAATGCTTAGCATCCGACCGCAAGGCGCTACAGAGGGTAGTGCATATGGACGGACCAGTACATCACTGGGGCCGAACTCCCTGCCATCCAGGACCTTTATACCAGGCGGTGTCAGAGTAAGGCCCTAAACATTGTCAGACTCCAGCCACCCAAGTCATAGACTGTTAACTCTGCTACCGCACGGCAAGCAGTACCGATGCACCAAGTCTGGAATCAACAGGACCCTGAACAGCTTCTACCCCCAAGCTATAAGACTGCTAAATAGTTAGTTAAAGCTACAATATGTAACTTTTTGGGTGACCCAACCAAGTTCACATAGAAATGTGTGTTATAGATCTGTCATTCTCTATGTTTTTTCACAGCTGTTTAAATGGTACAATGATTCTCTACACAATGACAGCTTGTTTTATCACATAAACTGAAAATAGGCAAACTATTAGAATTTTAGCAACCAGGAAATGGTGTAGCGATTTCTGCAAATTGCATCTATAAATAGTTAACGAATAGCTACCCGGAATATCTATATTGACCCTGTCTGCACAAATCTCTTTTGACTCATCACATACGCTGCTGTTACTGTTTATTATCTATCCTGTTGCCTAGTCACATTATATATTATGCCTACCTACGGTTGAAGTCGGAAGTTTACATACACTTAGGATGGAGTCATTAAAACTCGTTTTTCAACCACTCCACCAATATCTTTTGAACAAACTATAGTTTTGGCATGTCGGTTAGGACATCTACTTTGTGCATGACACAAGTAATTTTTCCAACAATTGTTAACAGACAGATTATTTCACTTATAATTCACTGTATCACAATTCCAGTGGGTCAGAAGTTTACATACACTATGTTGACTGTACCTTTAAATAGCTTTGAAAATTCCAGAAAATGACGTCATGGCTTTAGAAGCTTCTGATAGACTAATTGACATCATTTGAGTCAATTGGAAGTGTACCTGTGGATGTATTTCAAGGCCTACCTTCAAACTCAGTGCCTCTTTGCTTGACATGATGGGAAAATCAAAAGAAATCAGACAAGACCTCAGAAAAAATATTGTAGACCTCCACAAGTCTGGTTCATCCTTGGGAGCAATTTCCAAACGCCTGAAGGTACCACATTCCCCTGTAGAAACAATATTACGCAAGTATAAACACCATGGGACCACGTAGCCATCATACTGCTCAGGAAGGAGACGCGTTCTGTCTCCTAGAGATAAACGTACTTTGTTGCGAAAAGTGCAAATCAATCCCAGAACAAAATAAAAAAGAAATAAAAGCTTAAATAAATCATTCTCTCTACTATTATTCTGACATTTCACATTCTTAAAATAAAGTGGTGATCCTTACTGACCTAAGACAGGGAATTTTTACTAGGATTAAATGTCAGGAATTGTGAAAAACAGAGTTTAAATGTATTTGGCTAAGGTGTATGTAAACTTCAGACTTCAACTGTATATGTACATATCTACCTCAACTACCTCTTACCCCTGCGCATCGATGCCGTGTATATAACCAAGTTATCGTTACTCATTGTGTATTTATTCCTTGTGTTATTATTATTTTTCTCTTTTTTTCTTCTCTGCATTGTTGGGAGGAGCCCGTAAGTAAGCATTTCACTGATAGTCTACACTTGTTGTTTACGAAGCATGTGACAAATAACATTTGATGTCACGTGTCCTACTTATATCAGTACACTCGTAACAACCTAAGCATTACGTAACTTATATTCGGTCAAATAAGCCACACATAGCAAATAAGCCATTACATTTTTTGTTAACCAAATTCGACACTCTCTCATTGACCTCCATAATTCCTCTCTTGGTGAGTTAAAAAAATGAAAAAACAACAACACCTGCTGAAGAAGACAGATTTTGGGTCCAGTTATCCCTCTCGCTTCGCCTCTTCCTCTCAGGCTTCAGCCAGAAAAACGGTCGCATCTCTACGGTCTCAGCTAGCTAGTCAGCCAGTAGCTACCAAAGTGACTAGCCAGCCAAGCTAGTTACAGAAACTAAACCCATTAAATAGACTCGCTGGAAATAAACACTTTTCCTAATATCATGACTTAGATCAACATTCTTAGCTTGCCAATTCACTAAATACACTGTTAATAACTCTGACTGACACCAAATAGCTTAAGGATGTTGAGTGCTAATGCTAGCTTATTAGCATTAGCCAACCCTTATGCTGAGGGAGACTAGCTAGTCGCAAACAAAACAGGCGCTGCCTCCACTATTCCAGCACCATTTCAACTTCAACATGATCAAATCACCTATGCTTAGTCTAATACAGTGACAACTAAAAGATACCAAAAACGATTTAGTCCAATCAACCTAAGTTAAATATTATGTGGCTGTCCATGTTTCTGATTGATGTGTGTGTGTGTGTGTGTGCGTGCAAGTAGAAAAACATGTTGACTCACCCTACTTGTAGAGACACCAATTGTTGATGTTGATGAAACGGTCTATGATTCTGTCATACAGTACACGCCTGTAGTTTTTGTTGTCCTAGGCTACCTGGGTAAAATGCTTGCTCACTAGCCTAACTTACTTTCATGGCCAACGATGAGCCAGCTAGTTAGCAATAGCTTACTAAGTTACATCTAGCTACATGTTGAACTTCCATCCTCTCAGGCCAGGGTCACAATGTATGAATTAATGGTTGGATCAGAATTGCCGTTATAATCATTGGCCAGAATGGAGAATTAAGTAAAGTCCAAATCCCTATCTCCATCCATGGCTAATTTAGGAAAGGGCCCATTTTAGCTAGCTAGCCTCCGGAGGACAACGACACAACGAGATGCAATAATTCAAGTTATTTCTGTCAATGACGTTTTGCTTTTGCTGTGATATGATTGGTGTGAAGCCAAATCCAAACTGGCTTCCCTTGACACCATTTTTTGGTGTGCCAGGACCATTCACAGTTGAGTTCACTCAGTTTAGCTCAACGCTGATTGGCTATTATTTTATACTTTTGTTATCAAGGGAGGCAAAATACTTGCTGGCTTCCCTTGCATTCAATGCCATGGTGGGCAACAATGTCATACTCTTTTTAACCAGACAGCATCAGATAGATGGGCTAGACATTCAGAGACAGAGGGGTGCTGTTTCACGCTCACTCAGATGCTTTCTCCGGTGACATACATTCAGACTCTTGCGAATTGAAGGAAAATTATTAAACATAGAGAGACAAAAGAGACATTATTTTAGATGTTGGTAGAGCATGGCGGTTGCAACGGCAGGGTTGTGGGTTCTATTCCCACGGGAGGTCCAGTATGAAAATATATGCACTCACTACTGTAAGTCGCTGCTAAATGACAAAAATGTAATGAATACATGCCACTGCTGAGTGATGACATTGACATCGTAGGGGTGCTGTGGGGGAGGGGTCAAGGGACGTGAGTGGTCCACTGCGTTGTGAAATCTCAACCAATCACAGCAGGCACCACGTCACTCCAGGAGCTTCTTGCAGTGCCTGGCCTGCTAGTGCAGAATATTGTTTATTTTTGTCATAAAAATGTGTCAGTAAAACATGTATTTTTTATACTGCATAGCGCAAGGGATGTGTGGCTATGGACACTCATATCAGACTGAAATATTTTTGTTTTTTTGGTACCATCAAAAGGTTTGGGGCTGGACCAAAAACATCTGTGGCTGAAGCCCCAGAAGACCAGGACTAATGACGCCACTGCAAATGGATATACAGTACCAGTCAAAAGTTTGGACACACCTACTCATTCAAGGGTTTTTCTTTATCTTTACTATTTTCTACATTGTAGAATAATAGTGAGGAAATCAAAACTACTAAATAACACATATGGAATCATACAGTAACCATAAAAGTGTTAAACAAATCAAAATATATTTTATATTTGAGGTTCTTCAAATAGCCACCCTTTGCCTTGCTGACAGCTTCGCACACTCTTGGCATTCTCTCAACCAGCTTCACCTGGAATGCTTTTCAAACAGTCTTGAAGGAGTTCCCACATATGCTGAGCACTTGTTGGCTGCTTTTCCTTCACTCTGCGTTCCGACTCATCCCAAACCATCTCAATTTGGTTGAGGTCGGGGGATTGTGGAAGCCAGGTCCTCTGATGCTGCACTCCATCACTCTCCTTCTTGGTAAAAGAGCCCTTACACAGCCTAGAGGTGTGTTGGGTCATTTCCCTGTTGAAAAACAAATGATAGTCCCACTAAGCCCAAACCAGATGGGATGGCGTATCGCTCCAGAATGCTGTGGTAGCCATGCTGGTTAAGTGTTTCCTTGAATTCTAAATAAATCACAGACAGTGTCACCAGCAAAGGACCCCCACACCATAACACCTCCTCCTCCATGCTTTACGGTGGGAAATACACATGCAGAGATCATCCGTTCACCCACACCGCGTCTCACAAAGTCACGGCGGTTGGAACCAAAAATCTCAAATTTGACTCCAGACCAAAGGACAAATTTCCACCGGTCTAATGTCCATTGCTTGTGTTTCTTGGGCCAAGAAAGTATCTTCTTCTTATTGGTGTCCTTCAGTAGTGGTTTCTTTGCAGCAATTCGACCATGAAGGCCTGATTCACATAGTCTCAGTTGATGTTGAGATGTGTCTGTTACTTGAACTCTGTGAAGCATTTATTTGGGCTGCAATTTCTGAGGCTGGTAACTTTAATGAACTTATCCTCTGCAGCAGAGGTAACTCTGGGTCTTCCATTCCTGTGGCGGTCCTCATGAGAGCCAGTTTCATCATAGCGCTTAATGGTGTTTGCGACTGCACTTGAAGAAACTTTCAAAGTTCTTGAAATGTTCTGTATTGACTGACCTTCATGTCTTAACGTAATGATGGACTGTCGTTTCTCTTTGCTTATTTGAGCGGTTCTTGTCATAATATGGACTTGGTCATTTACCAAATAGGGCTATCTTCTGTATACCCCCCTACCTTGTCACAACACAACTGATTGGCTCAAACACATTAAGAAGGAAATCAATTCCACAAATGAACTTTTAAGACACCTGTTAATTGAAATGTATTCCAGGTGACTACCTCATGAAGCTGGTTGAGAGAATGCCAAGAGTGTGCAAAGCTGCCATCAAGGCAAAGGGTGGCTACTTGAAGAACCTCAAATATAACATATATTTTGATTTGTTAACACTTTTTTGCTTACTACATGATTCCATATGTGTTATTTCATAGTTTTGATGTCTTCACTATTATTCTACAATGTAGAAAATAGTAAAAATAAAGAAAAACCCTTTAATGAGTAGGTGTGTCCAAACTTTTGACTGGTACTGTATAAACAATGACTTACAATTACACACCAACATGTCTTTGGTCTTCATTCAGTTGGTCTTCATTAAACGTAGTGTAACTATACCACCATCTAGTGGTTATAATCCTCAGAAGCATGAGGACTCTGTGGTTGTATTGTATGGGCAATGTACGGTTGTCTGTGCTACAGCCATACATACAGTCATTGGTTACAGCATATTCTGACAATAAATCATGAATGACAATCATTTACTCAGGTTTGAGCTTAGCAGTGTACTTCAAGGCCATTGTTGTTTACTTACAGTCTTTGAGCTACAAAGTGACTGAGTAAACCCTGTAAACAACAATGGATTCTGGCAAATTTGAGCAGTTACTGAACATTTCATTACATTTCTTCATCATATCCAAATTTCAAACAAGCGGTACACTATTACTGAAAGTCATGACCAACATAAACTCCAACAAAACATCTTCAGAATACTTTCTTTGCGAGGGAATTCTTGTCATTGTTGTGGCTAAGTAAACATCAATTACGCAATGATTTTTTTTTTCTTTAACTTTATTGAACACACTTTCTGACAGAATGCAAAGTCAAAATGTTTTTTTTTCGGTTAGTACTCAGTATTTACACCAGTGACAGTGGAAAGAGAGGTGGTACCAATGTTTCACTTAGTAAAAATCTATATCTAAGAGAGAAGGCCCCGAAAGCAGGGAATGGTGGGTAGGAATGAAAATTGAAGCTACTGGGAAAGGTCTTGGTATGGAGGGACAAGGCCCCTATCTGAATGAAAATTAAACATTACAGACTTTTGTTTGGCTATCGGCGTAAGAGTGTTCAAAGCTTGTTGGAATACCTGGGCAGCGTTCAGCAGGACACAACGTTGACCAGCGTTTTGATAGAAATGTATGATGTATAACAAAAATACCTATCTGGTAGGGCCTATACAGAATAAGGAATCACGTCAGCTCTAGTAATGGCATTTCTATCTGCAACGTTCCACAATGTTTTCTTACTGAATATGGCCATAGTCTCCATTCAAACACTTGAAAAATGCTTCTGTACTTCCTTTATTCCTTGAAATTGTCTGGTATGATTGGTGAGGTGAAAGCAATATGGTGACACCTCACTTTCACCAAGCCAACTGTTTCAGGTAAGTGGTCACTTTCAGCAAGTGAGGAAGTCAGAGAGAAAGAGTGCTTTCCCTTCTTACTGAATTATCCCCCCAAAAATGTATAGCATTGTTCCCTGACTTTTTTCCTGAAATAAGTTTCATGGCACGGCGCATTGGTGAACATTTTCATGTAAACGTATATAGAAATTGGTCCCACATTATCATGGCATTTGAAAATACAGGTCAAAAGCCACAGCAGTCTCCATGTTTTTTCATATTGTTTTTAAAAATTACATCATCGTTAGGTATGGTTTATACACATTTAATCAGAAACAGTGTCATTTTGACACACCTCCCCCTTTAGATTACATAGCCTTGTGGAGTAAAAGCACTTGATGTCTATTTTGAAGAAAACTTAAAGTTTGGAACAGACAACAGTTTACAGAACACTTCAAAAGATCAATGTACAACAGATAAAGCCTTGGTCAATTCCTATTTCAGGAACTTTTTAGTGCTGCCACACCAATGAAATCCATCTCAATCCAAGATAAAAGTACATTGCATGCTTGTTTCAGGTCAAGAAAAAATACATTTTACCTTCATTGTGGGATGCTCGGTTTTGAGGACAAACCGTGAACACTACAAGTAATTTGAGCCAATTGGGATCGGAAGTATTTAATAATGTCAAAGGTTATGTGTTTGTGTGAAACTTAGCTCTTGGTGTAGTTATCATGAGTTAATCATTGGAATGAATGGGGTTTTTCCTTGTTTGTTTGGGGATGAAATTGTGTTTTGCATTAGTCACATGGAAAAATAGTCATTGAGGAGCCATGTGAAAACAATGTGGACACAACCGACCACCTCCATTTTCAACTCCTCGAGCCGAGTATATTCAATAACACAATGACACAGCCGTTTAGAGTTGTTTTTACACTTTACAAATCAGCTACATTTTCAGTACTCTTCCTGTGTTTTCCTTGGACCGTGCAGTAAAGGAATGGCGATGGACAGAACTATTAGGACGCAAAACCTTTCGCCCTCGCCTCCTAGAGGTGGAACAGGCAGACACTGACCTGGATGGAACACATGCCGCCATTTTGACATGTTTCAGAAGGCACCATCTCCTTAGTCTTTTTTTGTTGTTGATGTTGTTATTGTCTGTTTGCTCGTTACTGCCAACTTTTTTGTTGTCTGTACTATTAGCTATACCTTTCACAACCAAACTATGCATATTTTTTTTATTCTATGACAAAGAACACATTGTAATCACACTAGGATATTCACGCATTCACAGTGCACAAGCTTGCAGTCTAAAGTATGAGAAACACTGTACAAAAAGTTCAGATTGAATATTTGTTTTGATTTTCCCAAATCCACACTGGAGTACTATGGTTTAAATAAGAAATGTATAAATCCGGCCACAAAAATTTTTATATGCATAAAAATATGCTTAAAAACACAACACATACTTTTTTTCTTCCCTTACATTTTGAGATTAGGCCCAATCACTAAATCGGAAGTGCTGTTCGCAACAGGTACAGTAATCTGAGTTTATGGGACAAAGCCATCAAATGGGGGAATAAATAGGACCGTTTCTAGGCTATTTTAAGGGCTTTTGTTCGTACATTCAGCTGCTACCACTCATACCCGGCCTTCGATTACATCATTCTCCCGTAAGCCAAGATGGTGGGCCGTGCTACTCTGTATGCCCGTCACTCCCTGTGAGCCCTTGGGACCTGCAACATTTCCGGGATTAAAGGTGAGCCCTGAAACCCTTGGAGTATGGAACAGGTCCAAAGCGCTTCTAATAGAAGACTTAATGACCAAGATATAGAGGTATGTGTGTGAGAGAGAGAAAGTGTGTGTTCTTATATTTGCCTAAATAAAAACAAAACAAATTAACCAAAAAATAGAATCTTAGAGTCAATAAATTGCGTAATATCTGTGGAATGAAACATCGTCTTTCTGCGGTGTCTTCTTTTGTTTTGTTGTGTCTACACAATCTTAGGACAGAGTTAACATAGTGTAAACATTCAAGAAAAAAAGACGAACATATGGGAAAATATTTTTCCGCAAAGTAGACATGCTAATGCTCTATCTCTATCTCTTGAAAATTATACATGAAAAATAAAGATACAATAAAAAGCAGTTACTTCTGCACATTATTTAAACCTGACAAACATTAAAAACGTACCCATAATTAGCAGTGGAAATAATGATGGCAATACTGCATAATAAAGAGAACATAACTGGAAATAGTGTGTGGGTAAGGTGTTGGATTTATGTGTGTGCACATCGTAAAGGTATTGTTCTGAAATAAAGCTACAATCCCCCATGGTTATCTATGCCGACTGATATTTAGCTTCTGTCCCGTTTAAAAGACTGGTAACTTTGATGTTATATACAAAAGGAGGACAAGGAGAGTGAACTAGAGGTAAGGATTTTCCTTCTTCCCGTGAACAAAGAGAGAAAATTACAAAAGGAATAACAGATAAAGAAAGAAAGAAACACTAAGGCATGTGCATGAGGTCTTATTCCTACTCTACATGTCTAACAAACTCATCTTTTGTTTGGAGAACTAATAGAAGACACTGAAGAAAGATACCCTTTTTTTTTTTTTTTTTTTTTAGCTTTTGTCATTTGATGTGTTTGCCGTTTTCCTCTGGACTGTGGTGAACCCTCCCCCGACCCCTCCTCCCTTCTCGCGGTCGGGATCATGCTTTGCTCTCGTTGCCGTTAGTCTGCACAGCTTCGTTGGGGACTGTCTTCACCTCGGTTGGGGCTTTCTTCACCTCTGTCTCCATCGCTGGCGCTTTACTTTTATCGTCTGTCACAATCTTACCGCTGGAGAGAACCACACAGAGAAGAGAGAGATTCTTTAAGGGATGAATACACTATCTCTTGCAGCACACAACTGTCTGTTCTATGTTGCCTTTTGTCTTAAAAAAAGAGGTAAAATAGACGCTTGAGGTTTTTGAGGGAATTTGTATCCCCTGGAACCAAACGTGTTTCACACATAACAGGATATGCTCTGCTATCCTATCCTGACATCAAAGACGGCCACACGGAAGCCACAGACGTTTCATGGGAGAATGCAAGGTGATTTGGGAAATGAGAGAACAGAGACACAGTACATGAGGGAATGGCACACTGAAACAGAACATCAATACAATTGTGAGAGGAGATACAGTTGGTCTGAATTGAAGGAGGAGTGAATGATGAATGGGTAGAACAGAGAATGGAGAGGAATCCCACATTAAGTCAGTGACTGAACTACAGAACATCCACTTCGAGACTGCAACAAAATGATGGCACTGATTACTATAGTTCATTCTCTCCAAAAGTGCAGTAAAGTACAAAAGCTTTGTGACAGGGTCAGACATTTTTGCCTAGTCATGCAATTTCACAAATGGCTTTAGATCGCACTTTGATAATTCAATGAAATGGAGTCGAACTTGTATCTCATCCGATGTGACAGAGCAGTCTAGTGCACTTCACAGCAAATTGCTTTTCACCCTATGATTAGTCAGGGGTTAGTTTGTATTGATTGACTGTCAAGGGAAAATACTCTCTTCCGATCCTGTATCTGTGAGTCCAATCATAACTGCTAATGAATGATCAAAACGGGTCAAGCCGTAGAGCGTGAGTCTTAATTGGTGCGGTGTGCCTCGGTTGACCTATGCTTTCATAAACCTCTTCCACTGTCGCATTTATGTTCAACGATATTCTTCAAACAAACACTTCAGGTGACGAATAACAGCTATGGGCTAGATAGTGAGGATTTTACTTGTCACCTGGGCCTCTCTCTCGTAATAACTAAGCCTGAGGGTTCAGAACTTTTGTGAAACATCACAGTACAGTTGAAAAATATATGGCAAATAGAAATCCAATATGGATGGTGTTAAGAGATAGATGGGAGGTGTTGAATGGAGCTGAAGGATGGGACTAATAACAACAACTAATAACAACAAGATAACTAAGGTGGAGGTTACAATCTATCTGCAATATTAAAGCTGATCTACCCCCTAAAAAAATAATAATACATTTTTTTAAAATAAATAACCTGAGGACTCCCAGGCTATCTGAGTAGTATGGTACTATTCCCATGAACCCCCTTAATAAAAATCCCCTGTATATAGGGGAAAAGTCACAGAGTAAACAAGGAAGTGGGGTGACTGATTGCTGATAAAGAAGTGAGTCTCTCCGGTCTCCTCCATTAGCAACAGAGAGGCATTGTGGGTCATTGTGGCGGCCTCAAAGTGGAAAAGGTATTTCGTAACTATCTACACCATTTACACAATCCGCCTGGTGGACTGGGCTTTGTTGGAGTCCACTGGGATCTGGCTCTTACTGTCAGCCAGACTCCACAACAGGTATCTGATCCCAGAGATTTGGGTTTGATTAAGACAGCGTCAGGACTTCCATTACCTTGTCCACAATAACCCTCTCTGGGAGGACTGCTGCTACTGGCCACAGTGTGTTCAACAACACCACGCAACACCTTGCGGCTCAGCGGGCATCAGTAGCATCAGTGAAAAGGCACTCTCCTCTTTGGCGGTGTCAGAGCCAAAGCACGCAGTTAAAGAGTGGAAAACCGCAGGCCACCTTCAACCTGACAAGGACAGGACTATTGTGGTGGACATTTTGTCACCTCAGGGTTGCGTTCTCTGTCAGAGGTCTGGTGCTGTATCGCCTTGCGGTTGAATTTGTCAGAGTAGCGTCCTGATAAAATGACCAGGTTGGCTGACGGGGGAAAAAGTCACAGGGTCATTTATCTCAGTACTGGCTGACCTTGGCAGTAAAGAGTAGCACAGGAACAGGGGAAAAACGAAAGTTGCCGTAGGAACACAACAACAACAGCTCAGCATACCGTCATGACAGGACCACCCAAGCAAATGGTAAGTTGGGCTAATTAGCTGCTAGACAATTCAGATAACAAACTGGGAGCATGAAAGACTTTTCTCCACGAATCCTGCTAAGGTGGCATACTGTAAATGTAGCTAATTAGGGTAACAGCCTTGGACGGCTATTAAAGTGTGGCGTTGTTATCGCCTGGAGGACAAACTGACCATTGATAATAGGGTCTGTTAAGCAGCCTGGGCTTAGCCCGGGCAGGGGAAACTAGGCTAGGCTGGTCTGGACTAGCAGGAGAGTAAGAGGGAAAAATTAGTCAACTTATTCCACATGCAACACCATAAGTCTCACTAATAATGGTGAACTCTGCCCCTGTTGCTATTGGAACCCTGGTGTGGGTAATAGTGGAAGCCAGGGAAGATAGGATCTATCTGTCCAACATGATGATATAATGGATGAAAACAGAGTAGTTGCTGGTTTGTTTTAGCACCCAGATGCAGATGTACAGTTACACCTGCCAGCTGCACTGTAGCTACATGTCAGCTGGAGGGGAGAGCTGTGTGTGTGTGTGTGTGTGTGTGTGTGTTTGTGTGTGTGCGTTTTGTTTGTGTGCGCGCGCATGCAGTGGGGAGCCAAGTCAGCCTGTAGTCCTGCAATTTCCTTCTGCCTAGGTAAAATAAAAACGGTCCTCCATTCCAAGATGGGAGGGTGGAGAGGCTCTGTTCGCTTTCTGTACTGGTTAAAGCAGTTCGCACAAGGACCCTTCCCATGGTGCCCGGTGCTCAGAGCTGACAGTGGCAGTCAACGAAGCGGGAGCCCCAATACTCAAAGGCAGCGAAGTGAGAATGGGGGGCGAACAAACCGCTGAGCAAGAAAAAGAGAAGGGGGAGGAAGAAACAAAAGAGTTTACGCCCCGCGGACATCTCTGTTTGCAGACAAGTTCGGTGGGGTACAAGCCCTGGGTACTAAAGAGGCCGGCGTCAGTGTTGGGGAAGCTACTCTCAAAATATAGTTTACAAAGCTACCAATTACTTCACACTGGAAGATGTTAAGCTACACTAAAGCTACTCTTAAGGAAAACATAGTTTTACATCCAAATTACTTCATGAAAAATTATCATACAGTGCCTTCAGAAAGTATTCATACCCTTTGACGTATTCCACATTTTGCTGTGTTACAGCCTGAATAACAAAATCGATTAAATAGATTTTTTATTTCTCACCCATCTACACACAATACCCCATAATGACAAAGTGAAAACATGTTTTTAGAAATTTTTGCAAATTTATTGAAAATGAAATACAGAAATATCACACTGCTGAGTCAATACTTTGTAGAAGCACCTTTTGCAGCAATTACAGCTGTGAGTCTTTCTGGGTAAGTCTCTAAGAGCATTCCACAAGCTCTGTCAAATTGGTTGTTGATCATTGCTAGACAACCATTTTCAAGTAGATTTAAGTCAAAACTGTAACTCGGCCACTCAGGAACATTCACTTCTTGGTAAGCAACTCCAGTGTAGATTTGGCCTTGTGCTTTAGGTTATAGTCCTGCTGAAAGGTGAATTCATCTCCCAGTGTCTGGTGGAAAGCAGACTGAACCAGGTTTTCCTCTAGGATTTTGCCTGTTCTTAGCTCCATATCGTTTATTTCTTATCCTGAAAAACGTCCCAGTCCTTAACGATTACAACAATACCCATAAGATGATGCAGCCACCACTATGCTTAAAAATATGGAGAGTGGTATCCAGTAATGTGTTGTATTGGATTTGCTCCACACATAACACTTTGTATTCAGGACAAAAAAGTGAATTGCTTTGCCACATGTTTTGCAGTATTACTTTAGTGTCTTGTTGCAAACAGGATGCATGTTTTGGAATATATGTATATTTTACAGGCTTCCTTCTGTTCACTCTGTCAAATAGGTTAGTATTGTGGAGTAACTACAATGTTATTGATCCATCCTGAGTTGTTTTCTCCTATCACAGCCATTTCTATTTAAAGCTTTAGGTGTCACCCGTGGCGATGTAGCTAATTGAATGGCTGCAGCAGTAGTGTAGTGATTGAGAGAAAAAGAGTGAGTGAGCGTGTAACAGAAAGGGAGGTTGCCCAAAACTATGAGAACAGACAGAGGATACAGTAGGTGGTGGTGGTGGAGGGTGGTGGTGGAGGTGGGTGAGCGAAAACATACACATAATAAAACAGCCTAAGAGGAAGGGAGGAGGTCATACTCGTCCTTGGCCGGTGCGGGAGCAGCAGTGGAGTCTGCTGGGGCCTTGGAGCTTTTGCTCAGGGCATCAAACACATCCTTGGCCAGGCTGTCTATCTGTAAGTCCTTATTCTGACTGTCGCTGGCAGGGGTGCTTTGGACGGGCTCGGGCTGGCTCTGTGGAGCGGCATCGGCTTTGGCAGAGGAGAGGTTGGAGGGGGCCTTGGCTGGCTCTAAGGAAGGGGCTGCGGGGGTGGCGGGCTTGGGGTCGGACAAGGGCGTGGCTTTAGGAGCCTCGCTTAGGTCGACGAGGGGAGCCACGTCAGATTGGGCTGCAGGCTGAGGAGCGGGGGCGCTAGCTTTGGGCGTGCTGGACTGGGGGATGGGGGCAGGGGTGCTTTTAGGGTAGGCTTTGGGGGCAGTTTTGGCCTCGGTCAGGGCAAGGGTTGGGGCAGCTGTGCTGGAAGTGAGGGTGGTACTCTCGCTAGCTGGGCTGTTCTGAGCTGTGCTAAAGCTTTCAGTGACGGGGTCAGAGTTAGTGGCGATAGAGGGTAGCAAGTCCACCACCGTGGCAGTAGTGTCAGCAGTGGGTCTGTGAGGAGAGGAGGAGAACAGGAAAGAGACGAGCCATCGAGCAGCGAGAGGGTGAGAGAGGAAAGAGAGAGAGCAGGGAGGGGTAGGGAGGGGAGACCAAGGTACAAACACACATCCAGAGTGAGTGCTACATGCAGTGATAAAGCAAAGAACTAGAGATTCAAAACGTTAATGTGCATCTTAAGCAAACTAAAGCAAATTAAACCAAAATCAGTTTAAGGTTATTAAGTGTTTAAGGCTGGTACGTGTAACAACTAGCTATGTTTGTTACCATCAGCGTAAACAACAAACATCAGGGCACATCTTCAGTATCTGGTTTTGATATTCCATTCTCCCATTCTTTTATCAATTCGTTTAGCCAATATGTCAGCAAACACATGATCAAAACGCTCAACTGCTGTCATTATGGAATAAGAAGTATGTCTTATGCATAGACATATTACACGATTAGTATGGGTTTGCCAGTGGAAGGCAACCCTAGTGCAGTGGGTCTACCCACAGCCAGTGCTGGAGTACTCACTCTGGCTCTGTAAGAGGGGTGGTCTCGTTGGGCTCTGTGGGCCCCCCCCCCTCATGGTTAGGGGTGCGGTCCTCTGTCCTCACCTCCACGATGGGCTCCTTTGACTCGTCCTTCCTGTAAGGGGAAAAAGTGTTTTGAATTAATGCTGGTGCAGTACAAGTATACTGTAGTGAGTCGTTTTGGTTAAAAACACTCTGCAATTCTGCACTGCCAAACTGTGGTCTAGTGTCTGGGAGTAGCTACTGCTCAAAGTGCATACATCATTTCAGAGAGAAAAGCAAGGGAGCCAGGGAGCCAGGGAGCAGAGAAGAAGAGAGACTCACATGAATGCCGCCTTGCCCTCCTCGATGTCCTTGTTCTTTGCTCCAGGTCCAGACTTGCCGCAAAAATTTACGGCAATGCACATGAGGAAGCCACACTTGTTGAGGAAGTAGCAGGTCACGTCGACACCCACCAGCAGCAGCACAAAGACCACGATGAGGATCCCCACGATGGCCCCTGTGCCCAGGCCTGAGCCGCTAGTCATGGTGTCTGGAACGAAGGAAAGAGAAGGAAGAGAGAGAGAATAAGGAAGACAGAGAGAGTGGAGAGAAAGTTAGAGGGGGAGGGAAAAAAAAACGGGAAGAGAGAGGGAGTTAAAGAGAGAGTCAGCCTTTATCTCCAACCTTTCATCCATAACTTCAGAATGTCAGACTGCTTCCCTCCGGGCCTCAAGTGTGTTGTTGTTCTTTTAGCAGGCTCTGGGCCAAATCATGACATATTCTACTTCAAATACATCAGTGACAACTAATTTGAGCACTTGTTTTAATATGTTATGACTAAAAATAAGTTGATGGTCTGATTATCAAAGAACACAAACTTGGGCCTAGGGAAATCACACAGCATTGCATTAGTTGCATTCAACCGATAAACAACTGTCAGTTACTATCTAAGTTAATATGTTAGACACACCAATGCATGGACAGTTGAAGTCGGAAGTTTAAATGTATTTGGCTAAGGTGTATGTAAACTCAGTTTTTCACAATTCCTGACATTTAAACCTAGTAAAAATTCCCTGTCTTAGGTCAGTTAGGATCTCCACTTTATTTTAAGAATGTGAAATGTCAGAATAATAGTAGAGATAATGATTTATTTCAGCTTTTATTTCTTTCATCACATTCCCAGTGGGTCAGAAGTTTACATACACTCAATTAGTATTTGGTAGCATTGCCATTACATTGTTTAACCTGGTGTCACGACTTCCTCCGAAGCCGCCTCCCCTCCTTGTCCGAGCAGGCTTCGGCATTCGTCGTCACCGGCTTTCTAGCCACTGCCGCTCCATATCTCATCATTCCATTTGTCTTGTCTTTTCAATTACACACACCTGGTTCATATTCCCCTCATTAGTACGTGTTTAAGTGTTCCCTCTGCCCCCTTATCCTTGTGTGTGATTGTTAATTGTGAGGATTAGTAGCTCGGTTGAGCTCAGTATTTTGTATTGCCGGGGTATTTTCCCCGTGTGCATGTTTGTTCCAGTGCGCCTGTTTTGCGCACTGGACTGGTTATGCTGGATTACGGAATAAACTCTGTATACTGTGATTTACCCTCCTGCACCTGACTCCTTCAAATCACGCATCCCAGAATCACCCACCCACTATGGAGTCAGCAGGAGAGGAGTGCATGCCTGGAGTCGTGGCACGGGTCCAGGAGCACTCAACAATGCTAGCCAGCTTGGGAGAAGCAATCGATTGGGTTCTCCAGGTCGTCCCAACGCCTGGAGAGGAGAGGACCCGATCTGTCGAGACCAGCTGGGCAACCGGATCCAGCCACCTACACCCCAGCACCCAGAGGGATCCATATATCCCGACCACGGGAGTTCGACGGGACAGCTGCTCTCTGCCAGGGATTCCTCCTCCAACTGGAGCTCTACTTCTCCAGCATCAGGCCGGCCCCATCGGAGCGGGAGAAGGTGTACGCCCTCGTCTCCTGCCTCTCGGGGAAAGCCCTGGAGTGGGCCAATGCGGTCTGGAATGAAGGAGGAGCCGCATTGGACAACTACGGGGAGTTCGCTCGCCTCTTTCGGGCTGTCTTCGATCACCCGCCCGAAGGTCGAGAGGCTTGCGAGCGGCTGGTCCACCTGAGGCAGGGGACGAGGACTGCGCAGGACTTTGCCTTGGAGTTTCGGACTCTAGCAGCTGGGTCCGGGTGGAACGAGCAGGCCCTTATCGACCACTTCCGGTGCCATCTGCGGGAGGACGTCCGAAGGGAGCTAGCCTGCCGGGACACCATGTTGTCCTTCACGCAACTGGTGGACATGGCCATCTGTTTGGACAACCTGCTGGTGGCCAGAGGACATCCTGGAGGGGTTCTGCCCGTTCCAACCCCGGCCAACTCGGATCACGAGCTGATGGAGCTGGGTGGAGCCGCGAGAGAGCGGAGGACGACAGCGCCAGTGACACTCTGGTGGCACGAAGGGACATTACACCGCACAATGTCGTCAGCGTTATTTTGGGTCTGGAGGCGGCAGGCAGGGCACTCTCACATCACCCCAGGTATCGAACACCCACACTTGTTCAGAGCCCTCTGATGTGCACTGTACCCTACCCATCCACTTTCCTGATCACATTGTAGTTCCCCAGTGTAAGGCGCTAGTCAATTCAGGCGCAGGGCATTCTCACACAGTCTAGGCATTTCATTGGTTCCCCTATCCATTCCACTCCCCATCAGAGCACTTGACAGTTGACCATTAGGGTCCGGGTTTGTTAGGGAAGTTACCGCACCAATCACCATGGTTACCCACGAGACTCATTGCGAGCAAGTCACGTTTTTTATCATTGAGTCTCCTGCTTTCCCTGTGGTACTAGGTATCCCTTGGTTAGCACTCCACAACCCCACATTCTCATGGCCGCAGAGGGTTCTCACGGGGTGGTCGCGAGAGTGTCAGGGTAGGTGTCTCTGTGTTTCCGTTGGTGCAACCACGGTGGAAAGTCCAGACAGTACCTCCACCGTGCGCATTCCCCCCGAATACTTCGATTTGGCGCACGCGTTTTCCAAAACGCAGGCGACCAAGTTACCACCTCATCGGGCGGGGGATTGCGCTTTAAACCTCCGGGTAGACGCTGTGCCTCCCAGTAATCATGTGTGTCCCCTGTCACAGGCTGAAACGGAGGCTATGGAGACATACGTCACCGAGTCCCTGTGCCAGGGGTTTATATGTCTCTCCACTTCTCCCGCCTCCTCGAGTTTCTTTTTTGTGAAGAAGAAAGACGGCGGTCTGCGCCCTTGCATTGATTATCGATCACTGAACAAGGAGACGATATGATTTAGTTATCCTCTCCCCCTCATTCCTTCAGTGATCGAGTCAATGCATGGGGCACGTTTCTTCACCAAATTAGATCTCCGGAGTGTGTACAACCTGGTGTGTGTCCAAGAGGGGGATGAGTGGAAGACAGCATTCAGCACAACCACGGGGCATTATGAATACCTGGTGATGCCCTACGGTTTGATGAATGCTCCATCCGTCTTCCAGTCCAGTGAACAAGGTGTTTCGGGACATGCTTGGTCGCGGTGTAGTGGTCTACATCGATGACATTCTGGTGTATTCCACTACGCGCGCCGAGCATGTGTCCCTGGTTCGTAAAGTGCTGGCCCGACTGTTGGAAAATGACCTTTATGCAAAGGCAGAAAAGTGTCGGTTTTTCCAGCAGTCCGTCTCCTTCCTCGGATACCGCATTATCAACTCCGGTGTAGAGATGGAGGGAGATCACATTTCAGCCGTGCGTAATTGGCCGACTCCAAACACGGTTAAGGAGGTGCAGCGCTTTATTGGCTTCGCCAACTACTATCGGAGGTTTATCTGGGGCTTTGGCAAGGTCGCAGCTCCCATTACATCTCTGTTGAAGGGTGGGCCGTCCCGGCTCTGCTGGTCTGCTGAGGCGGACAGGGCCTTCAGTAACCTGAGGGGTCTGTTCACCTCAGCCCCGGTACTGGCCCACCCCGATCCATCACTACCGTTCATAATGGAGATGGTTGCGTCCGAGGTAGGGATAGGCGCTGTCCTATCTCAACGCTCGGGCACGCCACCCAAGCTCCGCCCCTGTGCCTTCTTCTCTAAGAAGCTCAGCCCGGCAGAACAGAACTACGACGTTGGTGATCGGGATCTGTTGGCTGTTGTCCGAGCCCTGACCGTGTGGAGGCATTCGCTCGAAGGGGCGAAACACCCTTTTCTCGTCTGGACGGGCCACCGTAACCTGGAGTACATCCGGGCAGCGAGGAGGCTGAATCCTCGCCAGGCCGGTGGGCCCTATTCTTCACCCGGTTTGATTTCACACTATCATACATCCCGGGTACGAAGAACGTGAAGGCAGACGCATTGTCATGGCTGTATGACACAGAGGAGAGGCCCAGAGACAACACCCCCATACTCCCGGCCTCCTGCATTGTGGCGCTGGTACTATGGGCGATGGACACGGATATAGAGCAGGCGTTACGCACAGAGCCATCTCCACCTCAGTGGATAAGAGCGTCTGCTAAATGACTTAAATGTAAATGTAAATGTGTCCAGCTGGGCTGCAGTAGGTTCCTGCTCTTATCCATGACCGTCTGATCTACTGGGCACACACGTCACCCTCCTCTGGTCACTCAGGTATCGGTCGTACAGTGCGCTGCCTGACCGGAAAGTACTGGTGGCCTACCTTGTCTAAGGACGTGAGGGTGTATGTCTCCTCCTGCTCGGTGTGCACCCAGAGAAAGGCACCTAGGCACCTCCCAGCGGGTAAGTTACAACCTTTACCAGTTCCACAACGACCATGGTCTCACCTGAGGGTTGATTTCCTTACCGATCTTCCCCTCTCCCAAGGTAACACCACCATCCTGGTTGTTGTGGACCGCTTTTCCAAGGCCTGCCGCCTCCTTCCTCTGCCCGGTCTCCCCACGGCCCTGCAAACTGCGGAGGCCCTGTTTACACACGTATTCCGGCACTACGGTGTACCAGAGGATATAGTGTCTGACAGGGGTCCCCAGTTCACATCCAAGGTCTGGAAGGCGTTCATGGAACGTCTGGGGGTCTCGGTCAGCCTCACCTCTGGTTTCCACCCCGACTCTAATGGGCAGGTGGAATGGGTAAAACAGGATGAGGGTAGGTTCCTGCAGTCTTACTGCCAGGACTGGCTGGGGGTGTGGTCAGTGTTCTTGCCATGGGCAAAATATGCCCAGAACTCTCTCCGTCACTCCGCCACTAACCTAACGCCATTCCAATGTGTTTTAGGTTACCAACCGGTTCTGGCACCGTGGCACTAGAGCCAGGCCGAGGCTCCTGTGGTGGATGACTGGTTTTGGCGCGCGTAGGAGACGTGGGACGCTGCCCACGTCCATCTCCAGCGCGCTGTACGTCGTCAGAAGCCTAACGCTGACCGCCACCGCAGTGAGGCCCAGGTCTTTGTACCGGGTGATCGGGTCTGGCTCTCGACCCGGAATCTGCCCCTCCGCCTGCCCTGCCGGAAGCTGAGCCCGCGGTTTGTGGGGCCGTTCAAAGTCCTGAGGAGAATCAATGAGGTTACCTATAGGTTATTACTCCCCAATGATTACCATCTTAACCCCTCGTTTCATGTGTCTCTCCTCAGGCCGGTGGTGGCTGGTCCGCTCCAGGAGTCTGAGTTGCAGGAGGTCCCTCCGCCTCCTCTGGACATCAAGGGGGCCCCGGCATACTCCGTCCATTCCATCCTGGATTCGAGGCGTCGGGTGGGGGGCTTTCAGTACCTCGTGGAGTGGGAGGGGTACGGTCCGGAGGAACGGTGCTGGGTCCCAGTGAGGGATATCCTCGATCCCTCCCTGTTGCGGGATTTCCACCGTCGCCATCCGGCTCGGCTCGCCCTGCCCCGCGTCCTCCTGGACGTCCCCGAGGCCAGGGTCAGCACTGCTGGAGCTGCGCATCAAGGGGGGGTACTGTCACGACTTCCTCCGAAGCTGCCTCCCCTCCTTGTTCGGGCAGGCTTCGGCATTCGTCGTCACCGGCTTTCTAGCCACTGCCGCTCCATATCTCATCATTCCATTTGTCTTGTCTTTTCAATTACACACACCTGGTTCATATTCCCCTCATTAGTACGTGTTTAAGTGTTCCCTCTGCCCCCTTGTCCTTGTGGGTGATTGTTAATTGTGAGGATTAGTAGCTCGTTTGAGCTCAGTATTTTGTATTGCCGGGGTATTTTCCCCATGTGCATGTTTGTTCCAGTGCGCCTGTATTACGGAACAAACACTGTATACTGTGATTTATCCTCCTGCGCCTGACTCCTTCAAATCACACATCACACTTGGGTCAAACGTTTTGGGTAGCCTTCCACAAGCTTCCCACAATAAGTTGGGTGAATCTTGGCCCATTCCTCCTGACAGAGCTGGTGTAACTGAGTCAGATTTGTAGGCCTCCTTGCTCGCACACACTTTTTCAGTTCTGCCCACAAATTTTGTATAGGATTGAGGTCATGGCTTTGTGATGGCCACTCCAATACCTTGACTTTGTTGTCCTTATGCCATTTTGCCACAACTTTGGAAGTATGCTTGGGGTCATTGTCCATTTGGAAGACCCATTTGCGACCAAGCTTTAACTTCCTGACTGATGTCTTGAGATGTTGCTTCAATATATCCACATAATTTTCCTTCCTCATGATGCCATCGATTTTGTGAAGTGCACCAGTCCCTCCTGCAGCAAAGCACCCCCACAGCATGATGCTGCCACCCCCGGTCATTATGGCCAAACAGTTCTATTTTTGTTTCATCAGACCAGAGGACATTTCTCCAAAAAGTACGATCTTTGTCCCCATGCGCAGTTGCGAACTGCAGTCTGACTTTATTGCGGTTTTGGAGCAGTGGCTTCTTCCTTGCGGAGCGGCCTTTCAGGTTATGTCGATATAGGACTCGTTTTACTGTGGATTTAGATACTTTTGTACCTGTTTCCTCCAGCATTTTCACAAGGTCCTTTGCTGTTGTTCTGGGATTGATTTGTACTTTTCGCACCAAAGTACGTTCATCTCTAGGAGACAGAACGCGTCTCCTTCCTGAGCGGTATGACGGCTGCGTGGTCCCATGGTGTTTATACTTGCGTACTATTGTTTGTACAGATTAACGTGGTACCTTCAGGCGGTTGGAAATTGCTCCCAAGGATGAACCAGACTTGTGGAGGTCTACATTTTTTTTTCGGAGGTCTTGGCTGATTTATTTTGATTTTCCCATGATGTCAAGCAAAGAGGCACTGAGTTTGAAGGTAGGCCTTGAAATACATCCACAGGTACACCTCCAATTGACTCAAATTATTTCAATTAGCCTATCAGAAGCTTCTAAAGCCATGACATCATTTTCTGGAATTTTCCAAGCTGTTTAAAGGCACAGTCAACTTAGTGTATATAAACTTCTGACCCACTGGAATTGTGATACAGTGAAATAATCTGTCTGGAAACAATTGTTGAAAAAATTACTTGTGTCATGCACAAAGTAGATGTCCCAACCGACTTGCCAAAGCTATAGTTTGTTAACAAGACATTTGTGGAGTGGTTGAAAAATGAGTTTTAATGACTCCAACCTAAGTGTATGTAAACTTCCGACTTTAACTGTATCAGCCATCTAAGATACTATATTAGAGGTGAGCTGATACATATATTACCCATATTAGGACAACACACCAGACATGCCAATCACGTCATGCTACACTAATCCAATCTTAACATCAGAACATGAAGCAATCTAATGGTGCATCAATCAAAAATCATAAAGTTGAATAAACAGGTCAACCATTAGAGAACCTGGTTCATGTCACCAACCTTTCCCCAAAATAAGATATGGCAACTTTAAATAAAGATGCTTGTTTTCATTTCACTGCCTGTAAGGGTCTATATGCATATATGACCCTATATGTGTCTTTCGCTTACCCACTCTCACTATTGTTGACAGTTGTAAGACAAAGCAAAAGGCAGTGGAAAGACAGTCAAATCAATCAAACATTGTGCAAATACTTTATAATATATTTTACATCGATGAATACTGCACACAAACAAATGCAAAAAGAAACAAACAATGCGGAAATAAAGCATATCATTAGGGCAATGGATTGCGCTTTCATAAAGCAAACATACACAAGCTACAGTACTTACCAGAAAATGAACAGGGTTATATTCAGGACTACGTAAAATACTACAATATTAATATGAATAAGAATCTATGATATGCATTGCTCCACTACAATGGATGAGCATGCATCCACACTGTTTATACTCTGCCTTCCACACATATCGTTCTACATGAACACACACACAAACACACACCATGAACATTATCATTATCATCATTATCATGAACATGAGTTAATGCGAGCTAGTAACCCAACCACAAAACTGTTAAACAGATTCATGTTTCACAGAAAATTTATTACTATGCTTTGTGTCAAATCAATCTCACACAATCAAATTTAGAAATAATTTGCAGCTAATTTGCATTCAGTAAACCGACACACAAAGAGATCGGAGATTTGATCTGACAGAATAATCTAAAACTCCTGTTAGTTCAATACAAACAAGTGCATTTGGAGTATGGTTGATTTGACACATAATGCTCTACACACGACAAACAGGTTAGCTAGAATTATGATGACGGATCAAAGTTAAATTCCAATCTTTGTTAGCTCTGTTAGGGGTAAAATGTGAGAAATGTTATATTCTAAATTAAAACAAACACAGACAATCCTCGATTTGCACTTACTCTTTGCTCTTGTCATATTGAGAATGTCAGGTTGTCCAAATGTCAGACTCATACACCACACAGTATTCACAGTAAAATCAATGCAACAAAATGTACCGGTACTTGAATAATTATATGATTTACTGGAAAACCATCATCAAACAGGGTAGGCATTTAGTTGGGTCATATGAACTATCATGCAATTTAATCGACATTGTTCCCTTTCTGAGTTCAATGAAATGCACAGGAAGAAAGACTTTAAAGCTGCAATATGTAACTTTTTGGGTGACCCGATCAAATTAACATAGAAATGTGAGTTATAGATCTGTCATTCTCATTGAAAACAAGACTAAGAAGCAGTAGATGTGTTCTATGTGTGCTATTTCTATGCTTCCAGTTCTTAAGTTTCGTTTTTGCTTCTTTTACTTTCGGTTTTGTACACCAGCTTAAAACAGCAGAAAATTCTATATTTTTGGTTATTGAAAATATATTTCACAGCGATTTAGATGGTACAATGATTCTCTACACTATATATTGCTTATTTTGTCACTTAAACTAAAATTAGGCAAACTATTTGAATTTTAGCAACCAGGAAATGAGTGATTTCTGCATATTGCACCCTTTATTAAAAAAATTCAAGCAAAGTACTCATTCCCATTGAAATGTATTGAGAGCATTCCCTCCAAATTACCAGGATCCCTGGGTCTTATCTTACTGTAACACACAAAGTGATTTTGGCAAACCATAGGCAACGTTTGTGCTCCAGGATCAATGGCTTACCAATGTGTTTATGGAGACTGATTGAGACTCGGCTGCATAGAAAGGACCGCAAGGCGCTACAGAGGGTTGTGCGTACTGCCCAGTACAACACTGGGGCCAAGCTTCCTGCCATACAGGACCTCTATACCAGGCGGTGTCAGAGGAAGGCCCTAAAAATTGTCAAAGACTCCAGCCACCCAAGTCATAGACTGTTTTCTCTGCTACTGCACGGGCAAGCGGTACCGGAGCGCCAAGTCTAGGCCCAAAAGGCTCCTTAACAGCTTCTACCCCTAACCATTAAGACTGCTGAACAATTAATCAAATGGCTACCCAGACTTTTTTATTGAACCCCCTTTTTTTATTATAATATTTTTTTACGCTGCTGCTACTCGCTGTTTATTATCTATGCATAGTCAGTATGTACATATAGGTAGGGGTAAACTACCTAAATTACCTTTACTACCCTGTACTCCCACACATTGACTTGGTACCGGTACCCCTGTATATAGCCTCGTTATTGTGTTACTTTTTATATATATTTTTTACTTTAGTTTATTTAGTCTATTTTCTTAACTCTTATTTTTCTTAAAACTACATTGTTGGTTAAGGGCATGTAAGTAAGCATTTCACAGTAAGGTCTACACCTGTTGTATTCGGCGCATGTAACAAATAAAATTAGATTTGATTATTTGATTTGTGTACATTTATGCAAATTCCCTCTACACTGGTACCTTGAAAGGGAGGATACTTTGTGTGGCAGAAACACAAATTCTGACACATACTTGATTTATGTATTTGTAGACTTGTAGCGTCTTGTCAGACCAGAGTTTACTGTATCTGTCACTGTCACTGATTGCTCTTCTTTGAAATCATGTTGTTAACTGCACAACTGTAATTCCACCAGTCTACATTACGTATAATGGGGGATGATATTACAGTAAAAAAAAAAAAACTTGCAATAGTTGACAAAGATTTAGCACCATGCAGTACAGTACTGCATTGTATATTCCAATACCTTGCAAATGGAATGTTCAAATAATATAAAAATCTCATCAGGGAAATCATCGGAAATGGTCGGAAATGTCATCATCTGAGTGAGTCACCAAATTTGAGCCTAAACGGATACCCATGGCATAAATTCCTATAAGTCTACCACAGAGTATATTGCAACTGAGAGTTGAGATGTGTGCTTTCTGCCTCTGCTGGAATGGCTTTAATAATGGAGTTGTTGATATAAACCTCATAATACCCCTCATATGGCTACAGCTAATGCATTGGAGGGCAGCTAATTTATTAATACCATGCACCAGGGAGCTGATAGGAACATACTTTTCAGCGACTGCTGCAGTGCTGGGGAACAACTCACACGAGGTCCTGTCGAATTGCTTTACCGGGTTTTAGCTTAGTACAAAGAGCAGCATCAGGTAGTTAGTTACATGACAATCATTCAATCAGTATTTATATTCACAGTATATAATATCCTCTCAGCCAAGGAAAAACATTTTGTGAAATGAAAGCCCAGTGGCCTTACATAGTGTATACCAGGGATCACTGATTGGCCATCTTCTCTGAAAGTCTATAAAGTTGAGTCACCCTCTGTGGCGGCAGTAGCTCCGACCGGCAGCTCTTTATTTACTGCCATTGCTAAGAGCAGGAGAGAGCATCAGCATCTACCTACAGGGCAGAGCTACGATGCTTGTTTTCCCGCCGTTCCATCTGTATCTTAAAAAGTGCGATTAATCACATCACACATTTTAACACAGTGGGGGTTGGCTCACGAAGCTTTCTTGAAAAATGAGAAACACGGAGACATGCAATGTCAGCACGGAGCATCAAATATTTGTTACAGACTTGTCAGGTGTTTGCTGCACATTTCTCAGATCATCCTGCTGATAGCAAACAGAATACAGGAAGTAGAATAGAAACACAGTCAATAAAGCCATTTGAAAAAGTATCCAAGAAATCAGAGTCTTTACCCTATGAAGCATCAGTGTCCTAACCAGCAGGCAACATTTGGCATGGGATGTCATAATGTTGTCGTTCTCTGGTTGTAAACTGGTTATCTGGTCAAATTGAACCAGGTTTTGCCGTATTTTTTATGGGATCAATATGCCTAGGAATGACATTGTTTGTTATCTGGTCAGATAACTAGATTACATTTACATTACATTTTAGTCATTTAGCAGACGCTCTTATCCAGAGCGACTTAAAGTTAACATTGTTATTCTTTTTTTTTTTTTCATACTGGCCCCCCGTGGGAATCGAACCCACAACCCTGCCGTTGCAAACGCCATGCTCTACCAACTGAGCTACATCCCTGCCGGCCATTCCCTCCCCTACCCTGGACGACGCTGGGCCAATTGTGCACCGCCCCATGGGTCTACAACTAGGTTAAGATGTAACCTTACAATCAGTTTTGCCCTCTGGGTATGACTCCGATGGTAGGAACCACAGTAGTATAGTACGGTTAAGGTAATGCATGGATTCAAAAAGTGAACATACGGGTACCCACAGAGGTTCTAAACAATCCACATATTGTGCTTGTTATCTCAAAACAGATTGCTCTCCCTACTTGATATCATAAAAGCCACAAGTTTCAACTCTATCTCAACCTGCTGTTGCCTATGAAAACTTGGCGTACGTCTTTGAGGAGAAGCACTTGCTTGTATGAAAGAAGAACCAAACAATGGGATTGGCACATGCGAACCCAGGAGCCAAACTCCCAGCGCATCACTTTATTACCTTCAGTCAATTTTTATAAAATAACTGCGAGAAGACAAAATGTTAATCTGAGTTTTGAACAAAGGACATCTATCTCTCTTTCCCATGGCAGGGTGTTTTCAGGGACAGTCCTAACCTTGGTTTACAACCCCATGATATAAGACACTTTGTTCAAGTATCAGACAAGCACAAGATATGGGCTAAAAGAAACGTAGCATTTCTGAGGATGAACAGTCAACAGAATTCAGCACTATGTCACATGCTTGCATTTCAGAATGCAAGTCTCTAGAGCTCTAGCTGATATTTTTTCCCAAAAAGTCCTAAGACACAATTTTATAATTTTTTCTTAAAACCTACAATGATTACAGCATGGAAACACACTGTAATACAATATAATCATTTCACATCATTGAAAATGACTGACATAGATTTTAGTTTTAAACAGCTGTAGCATTAATTTTGAGCATTTTCTGTTTTCAGGTAAAAAGAGAACAAAAGAAACAACAAAAAGAACAGCCTATATTTAGTTTGGAAGATCTTTTGAAAATATTATGTACACTTTGTCACAAAACATGATTTGAATGACCTTCAAACGGACAAGGCAGTAGCTTGTTCTTCATATAATCATCCCTTTCAAAACAAGCCTTGTGACTATGAAAATAAATCAGAAGACTTAAGAAACTTGAGATGTCATGAAATCTTCATGACTTATTTTAACCAATACAAAATTCCTCTGAAAAGTGTGCCTTCCCTGTTATGTACAATGGGAACAATGACAATTGAAGCTTTTATCCAAATACACATAAGGTAAGCACAGTTTTTTTTCTACAATGTCCCAATATGACTCATGTCCATTATGTGGTATGACAAAACTTTTTCAAAAACAATGTTGCCTTATTCAAATCCATATTTTGAACATTATGCAAAATAGAAATGTATGACAAAAAACATTCAGAATTATATAAGTACCAAGCACCCCATTTTAAACCTTTAACATGAAACTGATATCTTGATTCTTCGTCTTTTGTGTGTGTGTATGTCTGCACAAGGGTCAAAAGGCATAAAAAACAAAGAGGTCTGGCCGAGATTTGAAGGCCAAGCTATCTTCTCTCCATGAGCGAAACCCAGTTTATGAGAGCAAGAACACAGTCAGCATGGAGAGAATGAGAGATGCCAGAGTGTACGTCACACACAAGCAACCAAGGGTAGCTGAGGCCACAAACACACGGACAAAACCACACAAAACACAAAGATTGTTGACAGATATTCACAGTAAAAAAGTGGAAAATAAAAGTTTACACCAAAAAAGGAAAGAAAATTGAGTGTATGACAAATATTAAGGTCCAGACGTGCCCAAGATCACACATGAAGACAGGACAAGGGGAGAAGGGGAGGTGGGAGAGAAATAGGGAAAGGGAGAGAGAAAAAAGAGAGATAGAAAATAGGTCAGAAATACAGAAACGCAAGTTTGAAAGGTTAATTGAGACTAAAAAAAGGAATAAAAAAGGAAATCCAAGCAAGTTAGAGGATCAAAGTAAAAAAACTAACAAGCCATAGCCATAGTTAGTAGCACAACAAATGACGTGTATCACAGCAAGCAAAGGTGAAAGGTCAGAGAATAGTTAAAGGTGCTGGATGACGGGAAATATCGACAGAGATAGAGACACATACATTTAAGCAATAAGGCCCGAGGAGGTCGGGTATATGGCCAATATACCACGGTTAAGGGCTGTTCTGAAGCATGACGCAACGCGGAGCGCCTGGATACAGCACTTAGCCGTGGTATATTGGCCATATACCCGACCTCCTCTGGCCTTATTGCTTATACCACACACTCCCAAAGTGCCTTATTGCTATTATAAACTGGTTACCAACATAATTAAAACAGTAAACAAGTAGTTTTGCGTCATACCTGTGGTAGATTGTCGGATATACCACAGCTTTCAGCCAATCAGCATCCAGGACCCAAACTACCCGGTTTATAATAACACATATAGGACATTCTCCCTGGTTAATCAACAAGGTGTGTTCTCACAGTACAGATCATACTGTTTGTATAATTTAAATAATGGGCAATCCCCTGGATGTGAGAGCACATCCAGGAGAGAGTAGATTAAATAGAATTCTCCATGGCAGGGAGAGCTGCCCAAGCAAAACACACATTCAAACAGAAAAACTGGTTACAATGTCAAGGCGATATCAAATGGCAGGAGGAATGGATTAATGGGTGATCTCATGTTACTAAAACTGCAAAAGTTAATTGTTTTTTAATAGCTTTACTCCATGTCAACCTTAGCCGGGGAGATTTGGATTGGTCAGTGACCCTTGCACACTCAGTATTGAACATGCTCAAAATATCAATCCCTCTAGGAGATGTGATATCATGTGGGTCAGTATTTTCTTTATTCAAGCTTTCCTTGCTTTTAACTTGACCTGCACTGAGGAACATCGATTGAAGTTTACTTTTGAGGAATATACAGTTGAAGTTGGAAGTTTACATACAACTTAGCCAAATACATTTAAACTCAGTTTTTTACAATTCCTGACATTTAATCCTAGTAAATATTCCCTGTCTTAGGTCAGTTAGGATCACCACTTTATTTTAAGAATGTGAAATGTCAGAATAATAGTAGAGATAATTATTTATTTAAGCTTTTATTTCTTTCATCACATTCCCAGTGGGTCAGAAGTTTACGTACACTCAATAAGTATTTGGTAGCATTGCCTTTAAATTGTTTAACTTGGGTGAAATGTTTCGGGTAGCCTTCCACAAGCTTCCCACAATAAGTTGGGTACATTTTGGCCCATTCCTCCTGACAGACCTGGTGTAACGGAGTCAGGTTTGTAGGCCTCCTTGCTCGCACACGCTTTTTCAGTTCTGCCCACAAATGTTCTATAGGATTGAGGTATGGCTTTGTGATGGCCACTCCAATACCTTGACTTTGTTGTCCTTAAGCCATTTTGCCACAACTTTGGAAGTATGCTTGGGGTCATTGTCCATTTGGATGACCCATTTGCGACCAAGCTTTAACTTCCTGACTGATGTCTTGAGATGTTGCTTCAATATATCCACATAATTTTCCTTCCTCATGATGCCAGCTATTTTGTGAAGTGCACCAGTCCCTCCTGCAGCAAAGCACCCCCACAGCATGATGCTGACACCCCCGTGCTTCACGGTTGGGATGGTGTTCTTCGGCTTGCAACGACCCCCTTTTTCCTCCAAACATAACAATGGTAATTATGGCCAAACAGTTCTATTTTTGTTCATCAGACCAGAGGACATTTCTCCAAAAAGTACGATATTTGTCCCCATGTGCAGTTGCAAACCGTAGTCTGTCTTTTTTATGGCGGTTTTGGAGCAGTGGCTTCTTCCTTGCTGAGCGGCCTTTCAGGTTATGTCGATATAGGACTCGTTTTACTGTGGATATACTGTAGATACTTTTGTACCTGTTTCCTCCAGCATCTTCACAAGTTCCTTTGCTGTTGTTCTGGGATTGATTTGCACCAAAGTACCTTCATCTCTAGGAGACAGAATGTGTCTCCTTCCTGAGCGGTATTACAGCTGCGTGATCCCATGGTGTTTATACTTGCGTACTATTGTTTGTACAGATGAACGTGGTACCTTCAGGCGTTTGTAAATTGCTCCCAAGGATGAACCAGACTTGTGGAGGTCTACAATGTTTTTTCTGAGGTCTTGGCTGATTTCTTTTGATTTTCCCATGATGTCAAGCAAAGAGGCACTGAGTTTGAAGGTAGGCCTTGAAATACATCAACAGGTACACCTCCAAATGACTCAAATTATGTCAATTAGCCTATCAGAAGCTTCTAAAGCCATGACATCATATTCTGGAATTTTCCAAGCTGTTTAAAGGCACAGTCAGCATAGTGTATGTAAACTTCTGACCCACTGGAATTGTGATACAGTGAATTATAAGTGAAATAATAGTCTGTAAACAATTGCTGGAAAAATTTACTTGTGTCATGCACAAAGTAGATGTCCTAACCGACTTGCAAAAACTATAGTTTGTTAACAAGAATGTTGTGGATTGGTTGAAAAACTAGTTTTAATGACTCCAACCTAAGTGTATGTAAACTTCCGACTTCAACTGTTCAGTAACAGTCAAAAGATGGGACACACCTACTCATTCAAGGATTTTTCTTTATTTTTAATAGTGAGGACACAAACTATGAAATAACACATATGGAATCATGTAGTAACCAAAAAAGTGTTAAACAAATCAAAATATATTTTATATTTGAGATTCTCCAAATAGCCACCCTTTGCCTTGATGACAGCTTTGCACACTCTTAGCATTCTCTCGACCAGCTTTACCAGGAATGCTTTTCCAACAGTCTTGAAGGAGTTCCCACATATGCTACGCACTTGTTGGCTGCTTTTCCTTCACTCTGCCGTCCGACTCATCCCAAACCATCTCAATTGGGTTGAGGTCGGGGGATTGTGGAGGCCAGGTCATCTGATGCAACATTCCATCACTCTCCTTCTTAGTAAAATAGCCCTTACTCAGCCTGGAGGTGTGTTGGGACATTGTCCTGTTGAAAAACAAATGATAGTCCCACTAAGCCCAAACCAAATGGTATGGCGTATCACTGCAGAATGCTGTGGTAGCCATGCTGGTTAAGTGTGCCTTGAATTCTAAATAAATCACAGACAGTGTCACCAGCAAAGCACCCCCACACCATAACACCTCCTCCTCCATGCTTCACGGTGGGAACTACACATGCGGAGATCATCCGTTCACCCACAACGCGTCTCATAAAGACACGGCGGTTGGAACCAAAAATCTCAAATTTGGACTCCAGACCAAAGGACACATTTCCACCGGTCTAATGTCCATTGCTCATGTTTCTTGGCCCAAGCAGGTCTCTTCTTCTTATTGGTGTCCTTTAGTAGTGGTTTCTTTGCAGCAATTCGACCATGAAGGCCTGATTCACACAGTCCCCTCTGAACAGTTGATGTTGAGACGTGTCTGTGACTTGAACTCTGTGAAACATTTATTTGGGCTGCAATTTCTGAGGCTGGTAACTCTAATGAACTTATCCTCTGCAGCAGAGGTAACTCTGGGTCTTCCATTCCTGTGGCGGTCCTCATGAGAGCCAGTTTCATCATAGCGCTTGATGGTTTTTGCGACTACACTTGAAGAAACTTTCAAAGTTCTTAATTTTCCGGATTGACTGACTTTCATGTCTTAAAATAATGATGGACTGTCGTTTCTCTTTGCTTATTTGAGCTGTTCTTGCCATAATATGGACTTGGTGTTTTACCAAATAGGGCTATCTCCTGTATACCCCCCCCCCCCCCCACAACACTACTGATTAGCTCAAACGCATTAAGGAAAGAAATTCCACAAATTAACTTTTAAGAAGTCACACCTGTTAATTAAATGCATTCCAGGTGACTACCTCATGACGCTGGTTGAGAGAATGCCAAGAGTTTGCAAAGCTTTCATCAAGGCAAATGGTGGTTATTTGAAGAATCTCAAATATAAAATATATTTTGATTTGTTTAACACTTTTTTGGTTACTACATGATCCATATGTGTTATTTCATAGTTGTGATGTCTTCACTATTATTCTACAATGTAAGAAATTGTAAAAAATAAAGAAAAACCCTTGAATGAGTAGGTGTTTCCAAACTTTTGACTGGTACTGTATAAGACATCAAAACTGGAAAGTATTCAGACCCCTTGACTTTTTTCACATTTTGTTATTCTAAAAACATTTTTCCCCTCATCAATCTACACACAATACCCCATAATGAAAGCAAAAACAGGTTTGTAGAAATGTTTGCAAATTTATAAAAAATAAAAACAGAAATACCTTATTTACATAAGTATTCAGACCCTTTGCTATGACACTCGGAATTGAGCTCAGGTGCATCCTGTTTCCATTGATAATCCTTGATATGTTTCTACAACTTGATTGGAATCAACCTGTGGTAAATTCAATTGATTGGACATGATTTGGAAAGGCACACACCTGTTTATATAAGGTCCCACAGTTGACAGTGCATTTCAGAGCAAAAACCAAGCCATGAGGTCGAAGGAATTCTCCGTAGAGCTCCGAAACGGGATTGTGTCAAGGCAGAGATCTGGGGAAGGGTACCAAAAAAGTTCTGCAGCATTGAAGGTCCCCAAGAACACAGTGGCCTTCATCATTCTTAAACGGAACAAGTTTGGAACCACCAAGACTCTTTCTAGAGCTGGCTGCCCGGCCAAACTGAGCAATCGGGGGAGAAGGGCCTTGGTCAGGGAGGTGACCAAGAACACGATGGTCACTCTGACAGAGTTCCTCTGTGGAGATGGGAGAACCTTCCAGAAGGACAACAATCTCTGCAGCATTCCACCAATCAGGCCTTTATGGTAGAGTGGCCAGACGGAAGCCACTCCTCAGTAAAAGGCACATGACAGCCCGATTGGAGTTTGCCAAAAGGCACCCAAAGGACTCTCAGTCCATGAGAAACAAGATTCTCTGGTCTGATGAAACCAAGATTGAACTCTATGGCCTGAATGCCAAGCGTAATGTCTGGAGGAAACCTGGCACCATCCCTATGGTGAAGCATGGTGTTGGCAGCATCATGCTGTGGGGATGTTTTTCAGCGGCAAGGACTGGGAGAATAGTCAGGATCAAGGGCAAGATGAACGGAGCAAAGTACAGAGAGATCCTTGATGAAAACCTGCTCCAGAGCGCTCAGGACCTCAGACTGGGTTGAAGGTTCACCTTCAAACAGGACAACGACCCTAAGCACACAGCCAAGACAACACAGGAGTGGCTTCAGGACAAGTCTCTGAATGTCCTTGTGCGGCCCAGCCAGAGCCCGGACTTGAACCTGATCGAACATCTATGGAGAGACCTGAAAATAGCTGTGCAGTTACGCTCCCCATCCAACCTGACAGAGCTTGAGAGGATCTGCAGAGAAGAATGTGAGAAACTCCCCAAATACAGCTTGCCAAGCTTGTAGCTTCATACCAAATAAGACTTGAGGCTGTAATCACTGCCAAAGGCGCTTCAACAAAGTACTGAGTAAAGCATCTGAATACTTATGTAAATGTCATATTTCCGTTTTTTCTTTTTTATAAAGTTGCAAAAAATTCTGAAAACCTGTTTTTGCTTTGTCATTATGGGGTATTGTGTATTGATTGATGAGAGAAAAAAACAATTTCATAAATTTTTGAATAAGGCTGTAACGTAAGAAAATGTGGCAAAAGTCAAAGGCTCTAAATACACTGTATATATACAGTATACTATATATACACACACATCGGACAGTTTATTAGGTACACCCATCTAGTATCAAGTCGGACCCCCTTTTCCTCCAGATCAGCCTGAATTCTTCGGGGCATTCTACAAGGTGTCGGAAACGTTCCACAGAAATGTTGGTCCATGCTGATGCGATAGCATCATGCAGTTGCTGCAGATTGGACGGCGGTACATTCATGCTGCGAACAGCCCGTTCCATCTCATCCCAAGGATGCTCTATTGGATTGAGGTCTGGGGACTGCGCAGGCCACTCCGGTAAACTGAACTTGCTTTTATGTTCCAGCCGATTTTATTCCACTCCTCAATTATCCAGTGTTGGTGATCGCGTGCCCACTTGAGCCGCCTGTTAGCTTGCACAATTCATCAACAAGCTGTTTTCGCCCACAGAACTGCCGCTGACTGTTTTTTGTTTGTCGCACCATTCTCGGTAAACCCTAGACACTGTCGTGCGTGAGAAGCCCAGGAGGCCGGCCGTTTCTGAGATACTGGAACCGGCGCGCCTGGCACCGACGATTATACCACGCTCAAAGTCGCTTAGGTCACTCATTTTACCCATTCTAACGTTCAATCGAACAGTAACTGAATGCTCGTCTACCTGCTTTACATAGCAAGCCATGGCCACGTGACTCACTGTCTATTGGAGCGAACCATTTTCGTGAATGGGGTGGTGTACCTAATAAACTGGCCACTGAATGTATATGCCCAACACATATGAAGAGAATAAAGTAAACAAAAAATGAAAAGTAAACTTCATATCATATGCACTCACCTATATTTATTTAGCTAATAAGTTGCAGTGCCAATATATAACACAGCACAAGTCTGGATTTATGTCACAGCAGCTGTTTTCGGCCATATATACCAAGAACAGCTGTGGACCTTACGTCGGTGCAGATGTTTAGCCAAAAAATATACCTCCTCTTTTTTCCTCAAACACCAACACGCTTCGCATAAAAACGACTGGCACTGGCATTAGTACTGTTACACGTAGCGGCAAAATAACTAAAATGATAAAATTTAATAAAGAAGTACATAAAAAGGGAACTTGGACGGTGTCCGTGAACCTGCTCTGGTGGAATAATGAGTGATCCAAACCTCCCACTGCTACAGTATATGGCTTCCCACCAAGTGCATGAAAAAGCTGGTCCCTGTGCCATGCACTGGCAGATGCCTGTTAGGTCTCAAGTAAAGCATTAACACATTAATCCTATTGAAGCGTCACCATGCAAGACTGGAGGCTGCATCCCCACGGAGGCTGCATCCCCACCGAGCCAAGGCACATATTTAGGTCAGTAAATACAGCAGTGAGCCTGAACTGAGACCCACTAAACCTGGCTTTGAAAGATAAAGATAGAGAGAAAGAGGAGGGGAGAGAAAGAGAGAGAGACAGAGGAGAGCGAGATGGAGAGACACTGACTTTTTATGCTCTTTCACTGAAACATCAAAAAGCCAGAGAGAGAGAATGTGCATGAGATGAAGAGAAATTGAAAGAGAGAGGAAGCATGGAAGATGGGGAAAAAGAGAGCTCAAAAGAGATGCAGGGAGCTACCAATAGAGGCATAAGAAAGAGAAAAAGACAGAAGGGAGGGTGGAAAAGTAAGAGAGACAAAAATACATAGATGAAGAGAAAGAGATAAATAGAAAGAGACCGGTTCCAAGCGCAGGTTTGGTCAGTGAGGAGGCAGCCCAAGTTAAAATGCAAACCTCTCAGATCACAACACTGTCAACAGAGCATCAGCTGACCGTGACCACCGAGGCAGGGGCATCGCTATGGACTTGAAGAGAATGTTCTAGGCCTGACAGATACAATCTGTCCTGACATTATTGCTCACTGAACCTGTGCAGCAATGTCAGCCAAGACGTTATAGGCCCGCCGAGACCAAAGGACCAATCTCACTCTACAGCAGGGCTGTTCAATTTCCGGTCCTGGAGGGCCGAAACACTGTTTTTTGTTTCTACTTGGTACTTAATTGCACTCTGGTGTCCTAGGTCTAAATCAGTACCTTATTACAAGGAGAGGATGAAAACCAGAAGTGTTTTGGCCCAACATTGAACAGCCCTTCTCTACAGCAACAAAGACTTACAGTGCTGACCACACTGCTCGTGTTGCGCGCGCGAGCGTTGCAAAATAATGTTACACATTTCATCCAAACTGCTCGCGCGTCAATGAGTGTCTGTGTAGCCAGGTGCTAAAATATAACTTGGTTCTATTATTGACGCTTGACAAGCTGCAAGTCCCTCTCCTATCTCCTCATTGTTTTTTAGGAGCATATACCCGCGTGGGTGATTGAAAGCTGAACTGAGGTCCACACTCCAGTCCAGTTGGTGGTGGTAATGCACCTTAAAGTTGGTTGCCAACCGCCATATAAAGTCCACAGAAGAAGAAGAAGAAGAAGCAGACTGAAGGAGGAGAGATTACTAGAAACTAACTAGGTTTCCCCTTTTATCTGTGGATTAATTGTCGGAGTAGAGAACACAAGATTTTGTGTTATATCCCAGGACAAATTAACTAGCAACAGCAAGCTAGCTAGCTAAATGTCCATGAATGTGTTTCGACCTGTCCCCAAATTAATATAGTTGGTTCAGAATTCGTTTTGATATTTCAACCTGCGTGTCCTGATCGCATCTGGTGTGGATGGACAAAATCAACATGCACGCGCGATGGCGCGTGTAGTCAGCATGTAACTGCCACAGTCTTTATAAAATTCTGTCTATCTTATCACCCCAAAGCCTTGTGCAATGGTGGGAAAAGTGTATCCAGATTGATAAATGTGATACCTGAGGTAGCCCTGACAGTCAGAAGAGGACTTTGCTACTCTGATCTTTATCTGTCTCACTTTAGTCTTATCCCACCTTCTTTTGCGATGAACAACTTGATGAGGGTGTGCCGATTACAACTCCACCTTAAAATCAAGAACGAATGAAAATATAATCCAGCCGAAAGGTTCAAACCAATCAATTACCCCAACAGGCTAACCTAACATATCAGGACATCTACATCTGTGTCAGTGCTAAGGTTGTTTCAAGACCTGACTAGAAGTCAATTTGGGAGAAGGATGGATAAACATAATATACATCAGGTCACGGTGGCAGTGTTTCTGTTGGCAGTGTTTCTGTTGGCAGTGTGTGTGTCGTGGGGGTGGGGGGGCAGTACCTGGGATGGCGGTGGGCTCTGCTGCGGTCCTAAAGGAGAGGGTGCCGGGCTGGGACTTGCCCTGCTGGTTCTCGGCCACCACGTAGACTTCATACTCCGTGTTCCAGTCCAGGCTGCTCAGCACCACGTACTCACTGCCATGGGGCAGGCGGATCTCCGGCTTCCAGTCTGAAACGTGCTTCTAGGGAGGTTTGCAGAAAGGTGTGTGTGAAATACTCAGACAGGACTCAGACATCCGTGGCTATGACACAAACTGCCCATCACTTTATATCACTGTAAAATGTTTCCATGCATTCACACTTATTTGGCGATCCAGGAATCTTCCTACGTGAATCACTAACCATTTATCAATCTAGGCATAAACACAATAGAGATCTATCATCAATCTATTCAAATCATGTGATTCATTCCTCAGTTTTTCACATGTATATCCATAAGTCTATGTGTGTTTTGCAAAACTGAAATCATCACAGTACAATCAAACAGATGAGATACGTAATAAACATGCTGAAAATCTTATTTTGGGAAGCAAAGCGGTATACAGTGAGGGAAAAAAGTATTTGATCCCCTGCTGATTTTGTACGTTTGCCCACTGACAAAGAAATGATCACTCTATAATTTTGATGGTAGGTTTATTTGAACAGTGAGAGACAGAATAACAACAAAAAAATCCAGAAAAACGCATGTCAAAAATGTTATAAATTGATTTGCATTTTAAATGAGGGAAATAAGTATTTGACCCCCTCTCAATCAGAAAGATTTCTGGCTCCCAGGTGTCTTTTATACAGGTAACAAGCTGAGATTAGGAGCACACTCGGCCAGGGGCTCCATGCAATATCTCACCTCGTGGAGTTGCAATGATCATGAGAACAGTGAGGAATCAGCCCAGAACTACACGGGAGGATCTTGTCAATGATCTCAAGGCAGCTGGGACGATAGTCACCAAGAAAACAATTGGTAACACAATACGCTGTGAAGGACTGAAATCCTGCAGCGCCCGCAAGGTCCCCCTGCTCAAGAAAGCACATATACATGCCCGTCTGAAGTTTGCCAATGAACATCTGAATGATTCAGAGGAGAACTGGGTGAAAGTGTTGTGGTCAGATGAGACCAAAATCGAGCTCTTTGGCATCAACTCCACTCGCCGTGTTTGGAGGAGGAGGAATGCTGCCTATGACCCCAAGAACACCATCCCCACCGTCAAACATGGAGGGTGTTTTTCTGCTAAGGGGACAGGACAACTTCACCGCATTAAATGGACAGGGCCAAGTACCGTCAAATCTTGGGTGAGAACCTCCTTCCCTCAGCCAGGGCATTGGAAATACAGTGGGGAAAAAAAGTATTTAGTCAGCCACCAATTGTGCAAGTTCTCCCACTTAAAAAGATGAGAGAGGCCTGTCATTTTCATCATAGGTACATGTCAACTATGACAGACAAATTGAGAAAAAAAATTCCAGAAAATCACATTGTAGGATTTTTAATGAATTTATTTGCAAATTATGGTGGAAAATAAGTATTTGGTCACCTACAAACAAGCAAGATTTCTGGCTCTCACAGACCTGTAACTTCTTCTTTAAGAGGCTCCTCTGTCCTCCACTCGTTACCTGTATTAATGGCACCTGTTTGAACTTGTTATCAGTATAAAAGACACCTGTCCACAACCTCAAACAGTCACACTCCAAACTCCACTATTGCCAAGACCAAAGAGCTGTCAAAGGACACCAGAAACAAAATTGTAGACCTGCACCAGGCTGGGAAGACTGAATCTGCAATAGGTAAGCAGCTTGGTTTGAAGAAATCAACTGTGGGAGCAATTATTAGGAAATGGAAGACATACAAGACCACTGATAATCTGCCTCGATCTGGGGCTCCACACAAGATCTCACCCCGTGGGGTCAAAATGATCACAAGAACGGTGAGCAAAAATCCCAGAACCACACGGGGGGCCCTAGTGAATGACCTGCAGAGAGCTGGGACCAAAGTAACAAAGCCTACCATCAGTAACACACTACGCCGCCAGGGACTCAAATCCTGCAGTGCCAGACGTGTCCCCCTGCTTAAGCCAGTACATGTCCAGGCCCGTCTGAAGTTTGCTAGAGTGCATTTGGATGATCCAGAAGAGGATTGGGAGAATGTCATATGGTCAGATGAAACCAAAATAGAACTTTTTTGGTAAAAACTCAACTCGTCGTGTTTGGAGGACAAAGAATGCTGAGTTGCATCCAAAGAACACCATACCTACTGTGAAGCATGGGGGTGGAAACATCATGCTTTGGGGCTGTTTTTCTGCAAAGGGACCAGGACGACTGATCCGTGTAAAGGAAAGAATGAATGGGGCCATGTATCGTGAGATTTTGAGTGAAAACCTCCTTCCATCAGCAAGGGCATTGAAGATGAAACGTGGCTGGGTCTTTCAGCATGACAATGATCCCAAACACAACGAAGGAGTGGCTTCGTAAGAAGCATTTCAAGGTCCTGGAGTGGCCTAGCCAGTCTCCAGATCTCAACCCCATAGAAAATCTTTGGAGGGAGTTGAAAGTCCGTGTTGCCCAGCGACAGCCCCAAAACATAACTGCTCTAGAGGAGATCTGCATGGAGCAATGGGCCAAAATACCAGCAACAGTGTGTGAAAACCTTGTGAAGACTTACAGAAAACGTTTGACCTGTGTCATTGCCAACAAAGGATATATAACAAAGTATTGAGAAACTTTTGTTATTGACCAAAAACTTATTTTCCACCATAATTTGCAAATAAATTCATTAAAAATCCTACAATGTGATTATCTGGATTTTTTTTTCTCATTTTGTCTGTCATAGTTGATGTGTACCTATGATGAAAATTACAGGCCTCTCTCATCTTTTTAAGTGGGAGAACTTGCACAATTGGTGGCTGACTAAATACTTTTTTCCCCCACTGTAGGTCGTGGATTGGTATTCCAGCATGACAATGACCCAAAACACACGGCCAAGGCAACAAAGGAGTGGCTCAAGAAGAAGCACATTAAGGTCCTGGAGTGGCCTAGCCAGTCTCCAGACCTTAATCCCATAGAAAATCTGTGGAGGGAGCTGAAGGTTCGAGTTGCCAAACGTCAGCCTCGAAACCTTAATGACTTGGAGAAGATCTGTAAAGAGGAGTGGGACAAAATCCCTCCTGAGATGTGTTCAAACCTGGTGGCCAACTACAAGAAACGTCTGACCTCTGTGATTGCCAACAAGGGTTTTGCCACCAAGTACTAAGTCATGTTTTGCAGAGGGGTCAAATACTTATTTCCCTCATTAAAATGCAAATCAATTTATAACATTTTTGACATGCGTTTTTCTGGATTTTTTTGTTGTTATTCTGTTTCTCACTGTTCAAATAAACCTACCATTAAAATTATAGACTGATCATTTCTTTGTCAGTGGGCAAACGTACAAAATCAGCAGGGGATCAAACACTTTTTTCCCCTCACTGTACATAGCGTTACCTCCTTGTCCTGTCATACTCACAGCCCTGTATCTGATCAGGTAGTGTTTGATGGGCGAGCCCCCATCGTCTTGCTTGATCCAGTTGACCTTGAGGGCGTTGCCCATGGTCTGCAGCTTGCCCTCCAGCTTAGGGGGACTGGGCTCCCCTAAACGGGACATAGCGGGACACATCGGTCAGTCAGTTACCATGGCGACAGCCTACATGCTCAGCTCAGTCTCCTGCCCAGTGCCCTTAACGCAGGTGGCATGGCTGAATGCATCTGTCCCTCACTAAATCCCATTGTTGAAGAACCAACCCACATCACTAAATCTGCAACATCGCTTCAGGAGCCTTAATGTCAATCCCTTGCCTCTGGGTTTTGTGTATTTACTGCTTTAAATGTAGTACATCTGGAGGACAAATGGATTGTCTTTACAGTGGCAGTGGCAGAGGATGTTACAAGACGATAAAATTAAGTTTTGTCCCTCACAGGCTAAAGGGCGGTTTTATGATGGAGGGACAGTGAGGACAGTGGGTGGTGGGGTTAGAGAGGGAGCCGGCGGGGAGATGTAATTCTCCTTCAGCAGCAGCTCGTTATCTGGCCTCTCCTCCAGACTAATGACAGGGACACAGGCTAATTAGCCTCCTCGTCTTGATTAGATATGTTACTCTATTACATTTAATAACATAATCATGGTCCGCTGGGAAGGGAGGGTTGGTGTGTTCCATTTACATTTTAGTCATTTAGCAGACGCTCTTATCCAGAGCGACTTACAGTTAGTGAGTGCATACATTTTTCATACTGTTCCAGCATGTGCATGTGTATGTGTGTGTGTGTGTGTGTGTGTGTGCACCTTTTGAGTGTGCCTGTGTTCATGTCTAATGATGTTAGCGTAAAAATGTACAGCCATGTCACCTCAGTCACAGAGAGTGTAGGGAGGAGACTTTAATCACCATAACTCATTCATCATGGGCACATTGGTTACACACAGTTAGCGGTGTGAATATGCTATTAAAATAACTAATGCAGAACACAGCATGTTACATACAGCTCCAGAATTCTACTACCCACTATCACTAACCGCCCAAAAGGTGGTATCAGGTTTCAAATGGCTGCTGTAGCACATCTGCAATGTACACTGAATTGTTTGGTTTTTGCTGAGATCAAAGGAGATGATATACTGTCCCATTTGTATGTATTTTTTCTTAAATTTTGCAGCCAGACACCCTGACCTTAGGTCACACCTGGTACAAACTTTGAAGCTCACTGCCATGCTTGAGGGAGCATTGTTGCCCTTGATCACCCTGATGATATTTATCCACCAATGAACTCTGAGAGTGGATCATTCCCACAGAGGGCAGTGAAAGAGCAGTAGACAACAGCAATGGTTCCAGGCATTCTGAAAGAAAACCATGGAAGTGCAGGAGGGAATATTCATGTTGGACTTTCAACTATACTCCAGCCTGGAAGTCTGTTTGGACCACCTCCTTTGACTTCAGCCAAAATAAGGTAAGAAAAATAAGAAATAATAGGGTTAGAGACAGACATATGAAACCTGCTCCACTTTTGCCTACCCGATCCAGTGGATCTTGACCTAAAGCTCCCTGACTTCAACCTGATTGAATCCTATGATGATTGGATTATACTTTTCCTATTTATCCTCTACCTTGGCCCTGAAAAGGTGAGTAATGTCTTTCATTTTCACAAACGTCAATCATTCATAAAATGTATAAAATAACGTATCTGCAGTTTAACTGTTATATATTTTTTATGGTTGTATCTAAATTTAAATTGGGGTTGTATCTTAATTAATGACACTTCAAACATTAATTTAAGTGATTACACAATTAGTTAATCAGACATGCGTGAAGGCACTTCTTCTTGATCTCAGATGATTATCTGATTACATTCTCCTGAAAATGCATTCGAATAAATAGTCTTGGAGTAAGCATGATTTGATGCTGGAATTGAAATAAACAGGGTTAGTGATAAGAAAAAGCAGTCAAAATGGTGGCATGTACAGAGAGTTATATTCATAGTTTATCCAGTCATGAGCATCATTCCCAGTTAGGTGAGGTTTTTCCTAATGCTAGGAAGAAAGAAGAGCAATTAAGGTTATACATGAATTAGAGATATTAACAAAAACATGCTCTATCATGCAAACACCACTTTTATTCAATATGTAGTGATTCAGGTATATTTTGAAGCATCAATTTGTGACAGTCCCATGATCATCCCCATTTTCATCTGATGCAACAATAACGCAACCTTTTTATTGGTCTCCCTAAATAAATACTGTAAAGATAGCATTACTTTAAGTGTGTCTGCACAGTAGTGCATGCATGCGTCATATCAATTTCTGAACGTTTCATCAGATACAAATGTTTTGTGTGTCAGATCCTTTACTCTAACTGACATGAACTGACATGGATAAAGGAAATTATGCTCTGGAGTAAATCAAACTTGAGCTACCTTCCTTCACTGATTCACTTTCTCAGCTCTTTTAAAGACATCCCTGCGTGTGTGAACAAATGAGCTTATTGATAGGTTTGCTGTGCCCAAATGCAATGGAAAGATCATTGTCACACCAGATGGGTTAAAGGACTCATGAATTGTAAATGGGACTGTAATTTTTCAGTCTGTATCAATACATGTGAATAACAGAGGCACTCTGGAAGACAAACACAGACAGACAGGACATACATGCAGACAGGCCAGAACTTTCTGTCTGATGAGACAGTAGAAAAGAAACAAGGGAGTTGGAGGAAAGAGGAGTGAACTTGCATGCATGCAGTAATGTGGGGTGAATACCACTGTTAGTCCATTCAGAAAAGCATTCTGGGAGACAGAGTTTGAAAAGGCTTTAACTCCATGGATGAGTAGGTCAATCCAGGTAAATAAAATTCAATGAGCGTGCGATGCAGCTGCTAAAGGTGATGGTTTCAACGCAGCTATTGTGATTTTGAGATGATGTGATTTTGCATCAAAAAAGTGCTTTTAAAAGATATGTTCTGTTTGCATATGATAGCCATCGGAGGTGGCACCAAAAAAGAAAACTATAGAAAATATATCAGGGTTAGAGGTCAACCATTTGCTTATCTCCAACTGCATTATGTAATGCTCACTGATAGCTATATAGCAGTATATCTAATATATTATGTGACGTATAGCTTCTAAGAAGGCAATGAGGGAAATATACTCTGCACCTCTCAGAAAAAACGTGAATTATACCCTGTCTCTTAGTGGGATAGCAAGTGAGCATACAAAAATCTAAATACAATTGTCGTAATACGGTTGGATAGAATGCAGGTTGACCAAAGGTAAAAATCTATTCATTGGTTGCTCTATTGTTCTATCAAAGTAGCTTATCTAAGCTTAAAATCATATCTAATTTCCCACTGCTTCTTATTGATATAATATGACTTGACCAAACAGAACAAAAAATTTACCTTCTGTTCACCAACGAAGACGACATCATCAGCACCATGCAAGAGCCACATGACAAAGTCATATGATATGCAGGCACATGATTGGTTGAAAGGAAAGTGGGGGGGGTCACATGGAAAATACAAAACATTTTTTAAATGATGTAAACATGGGTAAGGTACAAAACAATAAGAACGTTAAAGACAAAATGATACAAAACAGAAACACAAATTACAAAAAGAAATACACAAGTTCAGAACTTCTTTACACATCAAATAGACATAGAAAACTACAACTAGATACATGAAGCATTTTAAGACATCCAGTTTTGGGTTTCCAGTGTTTTGAATAGATATTATGTCATGACCAGGAATAAGCTAGCTCATATATGCAGGCTAAGATTTGTCACTGTAATGTTTTTGCAGGAACTAGATGCCAATTCCATGAAATGTTGTCCGTCCAAAATTGCCTCATGCATCTTTCTTTGAAACAGTATTTCCTCTGGACTGGAATTCATGCAAATATTTTTCATACTCTATTTCTACACAAACAAAATAACATCTTTGTATAAGACTGTAGCTTATGTTTAGGAAAACTCTTGACCTTAAAGGGTCTTCATAGAGCCTTGTTTTCTGTATACATTGTACATTTTGGCTCCAACCAAGTTGTGTAAAAGAAAAGAAAACCAGAGGAAACTCTGCAGTATTGACAATACTGATTGACAAAGCACATTGTCAAATGTCATATGTGCAACTAAATATGGTATATGACAACAACAATATGACCACATGAAGCATTGGGGGGTGGGGGGGTTGGTTTTGATCAGCAACAAATGAGGGCTTTGGAGGGTTAAAGTATTTGGGACACATTTTACCTTCAGTCACACATTGTAGGACTTCATGATACATACTGTATCTCTGAGGCCATATTGTCAAAAGATATGGTCTTGATGTATGAGAATGCAGAATAAACACATACCATAGTATAAAGTCCCATACTTTAAGAAAATATGCTCAATATGTTCATAGAGGAAAGAAACATGAATTACAGCAACACTGAGTGGACTCTGAACCTCGTTTTATGAATTCTAATCATAATTAGACAAGCAACATACTTACTCCAATTACCTGGTATCAAATGCATATAAAGTATGCACACTTGTTAACACACCTGAAGCCTTGAGGAAAAAAATCCCTCATGCCATTTCTCACATTTAGCTAACTAGAATACTAATCACACGTGAAGACAATCAGTATTGAATAATGACTGATCTGTTAATATTAGTTACATAGAGGCTATATGCTCTACAACTTATCATTCTATAGGTGAGTCAAAATGTAATTAGTAACTAATAGAGCACTGTTATATTACAGCTGTTATATTATGTATATTGGTTAGCCTAGAGATAAATACCTGGTACATGACCTACAAAATAGTTCCTCAGGCTTCCTTATATTTTCCACAGTAGATAGATACCAGCAATTCGACAAATACATAGTACACACACACACACACACACACACACACACACACACACAATGTTGACCCATAGCAGCTTCCTAATTTACAGCCATGTTTATCCTAACAATACCTTAGGGAAACCTGATTTACCTTTCCCAAACATGTATGTAGCCTTTACCTCTCCCAAGAGCATGAAACATATGGCAAGGTTACCAATGTGGGAACTACAAAATCCTCATTAAAACACACTATCCTGCAAACAAACCCTTTTCTAGTCAATTCAAAAAATAATCTCATCAGTAACTGTCATCAACAACCATGAGTCTCAGTAAATGTATATAAGATAACATAGCTTTATCTTATAATAGGAAGTTGTTCATCCATGCCTCTCATTCTTTGCCACCTGAGCCTTTTTATTTTATCCCTCCCTTTTTTCCATTTCATCCTTCAGGACTTATGTTAGGACAGATTAACATCCCTACTGTTTGGTATTCATAAATCTGTTTAAGATATTGGGAAAATTAAAGTCCTGGGCCCAGTTTCCCAAAAGCATCCTAAGGCTAAGCTCATCGTTAGAACCTTCGTAGGAGCATCGTTAAATCTCCGAACTGTTTCCCAAAACCATCGTTATTAACGTTGGACTTGAAAACGCTCGTAATCTAACGCCTGCATTAGACGACTCTTAGAACAGCTAAATGCATCATTAGATGCTTTTTTGCCCTCCCGCTTCACTTTATACACAGAAGATCTCCGCTAAACATAGAACCACATGGTTTATCTGTCTCTCTGTGACCAGCGATAACTTGTCGACTACAAATACAAAGTTGCCAATGTATTTGCAATTGATACAAACAAGCAACATATAAAAATATGCTTTAAATGAAAACCGAGATGACTGCATTAAAATATAAACAGTAGGCTATAGGCCTATTTCAATCATGTTGAAATACATTTCATGTTCAATCAATTGAGTTCTATTTTGCTACTTGTAGGCTACTGTCTGTCATTTTTTATGTGTAGCCTAACGTGCGCAATAATTGGGGATTTAGTAGGCATTTGTATTGGGAATATTTGCGGCCGTAGGTGGTAATATCTCTTTAGGAGCTGATCCGTTGTCAGTATTGTGAAATAATTCTAATTTTAATAAAATATTTTAATGGGGAAAGCTGATCCAGAGCAGCGCTCCCTTTCTTTCGATCCTATCAGTATCGACGCACTTAGTGACTGTTCTCTCTGCGTGGTGTTTTGGGCTGTTTGTAAGAAAGATACATCGTTAAAACACTGGTAAGCCTAAGTTCCATCGCTCTCAGGAAACCGGGCTCAGCTGTCTGTTTTCAACGCTATCTGGTCTTCATGTCGTTTATTGTATTATCATCACTATAGCCACGCTTCAGAGCAGAGCATGTCGACGGCAGGGCAACATTGTCCAATTGTAAGTAGCAGACACTGTCATCCTATCTTTTAAAAAATCAAAGAACAGTTATCTTTCAGAAATCTCTGGTCTGTCAGAATAATCTCTGTTTTGCCTCGCTGTCTGTCAAACCAGGCTTCCTTATTCTCGACACAAGTACACTATATATACAAAAGTATGTGGACACCTCTTCAAATTAGTGGATTCGGCTATTTCAGTCACACCCGTTGCTGACAGGCATATAAAATCGAGCACACAGCCATGCAATCTCCATAGACAAACATTGGCAGTAGGATGGCCTTACTGAAGAGCTCAGTGACTTTGAATTTGGCACCGTCATAGGATGCCACCTATCCAACAAGTCAGTTCGTCAAATTTCTGCCCTGGTCAACTGTAAGTGCTGTTATTGTGAAGTGGAAACGTCTAGGAGCAACAACAGCTCAGCCGCGAAGTGGTAGGCCACACAAGCTATCAGAACGGGACTGCCGAGTGCTGAAGCGCGTAGTGCGTAAAAATTGTCTGTCCTAGGTTGCAACACTCACTACCGAGTTCCAAACTGCCTTTGGAAGCAACTTCAGCACAAGAACTGTTCGTCAGGAGCTTCATGAAATGGGTTTCCGAGCAGGGCACACAAGCCTAAGATCACAATGCGCAATGCCAAGCGTCGGCTGGAGTGGTGTAAAGCTCGCCGCCATTGGACTCTGGAGCAGTAGAAATGCGTTCTCTGGAGTGATGAATCACGCTTCACCGTCCGGCAGTCCGACGGACGAATTTGGGTTTGGCGGATGCCAGGAGAACGCTACCTGCCCATATGCATAGTGGCAACTGTGAAGTTTGGTGGAGGAGGAATAATGGTCTGGGGCTGTTTTTCATGGTTCGGGCTAGGCCTGTTAGTTCCAGTGAAGGGAAATCTTAACGCTACAGAATACAATGACATTCTAGACAATTCTGTGATTCCAACTTCGTGGCAACAGTTTGGGGAAGGCCCTTTCCTGTTTCAGCATGACAATGCCCCCGTGCACAAAGCGAGGTCCATACAAAAATGGTTTGTCAAGATTGGTGTGGAAGAACTTGACTGGCCTGCACAGAGCCCTGACCTCAACCCCATCGAACACCTTTGGGATGAATTGGAACACCAACTGCGAGCCAGGCCTAATCGCCCAACATCAGTGCCCAACCTCACTAATGCTCTTGTGGCTGAATGGAAGTCCCCGCCGCAATGTTCCAACATCTAGTGGAAAGCCTTCCAAGAAGAGTGGAGGCTCTTATAGCAGCAAATGGGGGACCAACTCCATGTTAATGCCCATGATTTTGGAATGAGATGTTCGATGAGCAGGTGTCCACATACTTCTGGTCATGTAGTGTATATGAAATGCACTCTGTCATGGTTACCCGTGGAACACCCCAAATATTACCTGACGTCACTGTCAATACCATAGCTGCCAGGGGAAAGAGAGAAGGGGTCAAGGGAGGGAGCTGCCTACATCTTAGAAGAATGTTCAGACATAACACCTGGCATAGCCGAGGAGCCACAGACACACAGACAGGATGAGAGAGAGAATGGAATGTATAAAATAAGGAAACTAGCTATATATCTAAAGGGCAGAGAAGCTCTAGGTGTGCTAACGCTAATGGTGGCAATGTTAGTTAATGGCAGGACGGTAGCTCCCTTCTTTAGACTAATCAGACAACATGCAGCAGTGTTAGTTAATGTTACAGTGATCAATCCTGTAATCAGACATGTGCTGCATGCTGCACTGCACTGCTTCGACATTTAAAAAAGAATGTCTGTAAAACCCAATCGTAAGTCTCCACTCTAAATTCCTTCAAATAAAACGCACGGCAAACAGTGGGGGCCGATGCCAAAAGCACAGTGGTGTGTAATACATGCGTTTGGGATTAACTGAATTCATATCAAGTCTTCATTGGAGAGAAATATTAAGTAGAGGGCAACCTGTTTCTTGCTGTCTGAGGTTAGTCAGTGGAACTGTACTAAGGATTGAGGCAGTGAGCAGAGTCAGTGACTGGCTGACTGTCTCTCTGTATCACTGACCAACCCTATAACTAATAACAGTACATCAGTAGCTTCTCGTCACTAAATTGGTTCTCACTAAAGTGGCACGAGTGATGATGTAGTACTAAGCAGTGGTGAGACCAAGCAGGCATAGAGAGGGAGATTGGGGGGTAGAGAGAGACACACCACACACCGGCATACTCACTAAGGGCTGCACTGGTTGAAGGAATGAAGGTTGGTGTCACTGACGAAACTGTAAGATGGTGAAAACATGGTGAGAGGTACCCGCGATTGCCCAGAGAGGGCAGTGCAAGTCGTTAGTGTTACAGACGACTGAACGTCCTGATGGCAGAGCACCCCCTCGGTACATATCAGTCATCCACTGGCACCAACACACCATAGAGCGTCATATCGACTTTCACATAAGGCTTATGCTGAGCAGCATGAAACACCTCATGAACAAGAGCACTTCAAAATCATGATGTACAGTAAAACATCACATTCATCTTAAGAATGTGTCATACCACAGGTCTGCTCATATCATTATCTGAGATGCTTCTATTATGGAAAGTAGTTAACTGTGTTTTATCATTAAAATCAGCTGGAATCTACATTGTACTGTAATAAACTAAAGTTTCACACTCATTTTAATGTATAGTATATCTACTTATAAAATCATAGTCAGTATTGATATTCTAACAACATTGTCATATTCTTTTCTTCATTAGGAACACCAGCAGGTAGCACATGTACAGCCCTGTAAATTCTAAATACATATTGACTTCCCCACATTAAATTCCTAAGAGCAGAAGATGTGTTTCCACAAGCCTTGTTTGAAGCTGTTGGTCTATGTTCGACAATTATCATTAGAATTGAACCCACTTTATCAACACAAACACAATTCATTCCAACCAAGCTGCTTTCTGAAGATAATCATGAGTCATTACCCACAATGTAGGTGTTCTTGTAAGAACCACAGATTTGTGCAAAGACTCATGACAATGAAAATGTATCTTTGGTAGTCAGCTGAAAAGAGTGATATGAGAAACTATTCTCTTGTATGACTCAATTAATTGTGAACATCTAAAATCTTGTTATTAGTGACAAAAGCATATTGTGTAAGTGAACCATAAAATGGACTATCAATGTACAACAGGCCTAATTTACCAGGCTCTGTTTGTACACAAGTAAGGGTAGAACTGTCTAAGGAAACCTGAGTATTGCTTCAAGGGTGTCAGGCTTTCCTTAGATATACTGTAAATGAGGTGAGGAATGGTATGGCAGACAAAGACACCAAAGTGATAAAAGCAACACTGCGGCCATTGACAGAACAATTCCACCCAGAGTGAAAAAGACTTGGTAGAACACTGTCAATTTAAAAGGATACATTATTTAATTTGAAAGTAGAGCAGCATTGCAGAAAGCAATAACCCATTCCACAAATCTTTGAAAAAAAGCATGTCTGCTTTTGACATGATTTTTGCAAGAAGTGCTCATAGGCCATCGACTTTGCAAAGAAGCTTCACACTGCTTGACTGCCTGTAAGTTCTCATCAGTTCAGAAACAGAAGTACAATCAGAAACTCACAATAAAGTTGTTTCACCGGTTAAAATTAGTGATAATCCGTCTTGCATGAGCAGGCCAGCAACTATGTCTGGCAATCTGCAGATATTGCAAACCACATATTTGTGGTAAGGTCCAGGGCAGATAATACATTTTGAGAGAATGTAAAAATCTTCAACCTTTTAATTATTAATAGGGATTCGGTCCGCACAAGCATGCTGGGAAGAGACGGACGCTTAGAGCAGACTGGAAATCACATTTTGGATAGCTACAGAATAACCAATTAAATATTATATATTTTTCAATGCAATTGCATAAAAGCTGAGAGGCAGCCGAGGTATTTATAGCCAAGTTTCCATGGTGTCATAGCCAAGGCACATCATGTTAGAAGGGTTTCTGAAAAACCAATTAGTTGAAAAATGCCAAGAGACAGGGAGAAAGAGGCTGAGCCATCCCTTAGAAAGGCGTACTCACTGTCCAATTACGTCAGATCACCAGCTGGACTGCTGCGTGAGTGTGTAGGGAGCATTTTGTGAGGTAGCTGTCGTTGTACATGTAATTTGAGGTGTGGTTGCTGACGTTAGAACAGTCTCCATAGTTCCTTCCACCACCTCAGCCTCGACCACCATGGACGGCTCACTGGTGACTTCCTCCACCTACAGAGGTAAGACCCCCTTATCCATGCAATCTACAGAGTTGTGCTCAAGGCTATTGTCATGGGTCACTGGGTCTCTGCTGCCTTGACTGGAGGGAGGCTCAATGTTGTCATGGCAACAAGGAGGGGCCCTGCTACAGGAGCAGCTGTGTTACCTTGGACATCTCTGCTGCCCTCTGTGGGTCTTTGGGTGGACTCCCCAGAGGGAAAGGGGAACCTCAACACAGGGGGCTCTGAATCTGATACTACCTCAACATTGTGCCCATGACTACACCTCCCTGGTCCTCAGCGTTGGTTGAAATGTCCTGGGGATCTGGTTAGGAACCTCGTGCATCGGGTCAACCCTTAGAGAATCGTCATATCCCTTAGCAGGTTCTGTGGACACCTGGCTTACCTCTTATTCTAGTAGGATTTCTATAAGGGTGGTTGTGGGTACTATGGACCTCTAATCATTTTAACTTGGGTCACTGTATTTGAAAAACTAAGACTTATCTTCTGTTCTCAATTGATGGAGACACTGTGTAGAACAATGGCCCATCTTGTAGTCCCTGAGTCCTCCTAAACTAGTACTATGACACTCACGCCTGCACACACAAACTAATGAAAGGAGATTAGTTTAACATTTCTATAACATGAATATATCTATTAAATATATCTGATCTATACGTTTTTTAAATAATTATTTCATTATATGCCATTTAATATCAACAGCTTTTGTCTAGATTTACAAGTTGTCCCTTACACTGGAAATACAGTAGTACCGTAGCTGCATACAGCAACAGAGAAGACTAAAGTCTATGACATCCCTGTGCTCCTGGCTAGTCTTGCAGGCCTTATTATTATGAATGTTAAGTGAGTGTTTGGAGTGTTCGGACCATTATCCCACCAATCACCTCTCCCATCCAGGCGGGTTAACCTCCACAACAAAAACAGATGATAGTATCCATCTCCTCCAAACATAACCACGTAAGAGAATCAGTATAATTATGAGATATTGTCTTTGTTGCGCTTCTCGGCCTTTTGTATCAGGGTCTTATGAGGGGGAAAAATAGGCTTCTCTGTAATAGTGCTTCACACTGTCATGGCTAAACAAAGATGCTATTAACCCAGGGGAAAAGCAGATTGCCAGGTGAATTCGGGATGCCTTAAAGGGATACTTCAGAATTTTGGCAATTTTTACATTCTCTCTTAGTGCAATGACTGGAAGTCTATGGTAACTGCTAGCATACTAGTAGATACAATAGACTTCCAGTCATTGTGCTAATGCTAGTTAGCATTGGCTCACAAAAGTACCACTTAATTTCCTTCATACTGGGTGCAGATTGCCAAAATCCCGAAGTATCCCTTTAACAACGGCAATAAACCATCAGACCCAACCAAGGCTGGATCCTGTCTGTTGCCGATATCTCAGGCTATATTTATATTGTGCCACATAAACGATGAGTCATCATTGAGAAACTAATGGCACTGCATATTTATATTTCCCTTTGGCTGATAATGCAGTTCAGTTCTTTGTATTTGGTTGTAAACACTGCTGTATGGGCAATAACACTGTCCAACATGTTGTTATTGCTCATTATGTTCATACTAATTACTGAGTATCTGTACAATTGGCTAAGGGCTGAGTGACTATTTGGAGTCAATCAGGGGTCAATCAGTTCACTGTACAAAGGGAGAGGGGACAAGATGCACAGGGGAGAAGCAAGTGGCTAAAAATGAGCTATGGAACTATGGGATTGCTATGGTACATGGTCACTCATGTATTACAAGCTCAAAGTCTGTTTAGAAACTACAATACGACTAAAACAAACCTGAGTCCAAGTTAGAGTAATGAAATGGTATGCCGTCTGGAAATGTTTATGAGACAAGAGTTATTGCGTGAGTGCTTTAATTTATTGAAGGCAAATACTCTACCAAAATGCCCCAATCAAAACTTTGAGGCAATGATTCTTAATTCAATGAGATAACGAAACAAAGCAAATTCAATTGTCCGTTGAAAATACTTTTTTTCATCTATACGACTACCAATAGTTAATTCAGTATTTTACATAGATTTCAGAAATAAATGTTTAAAATAAATAGATGAAATGAAAACAAAAGTCAAAGAAAAGGCAGCAAAGACAGGGAGATGAGAAACTTACTTGTGAAAGTATAGCCTGAGAAGTCCAATGGAACAGAAATAGATGGGTAAAGATGAAGAACAAAATCAGAAGAAACAGAAACAATTAGAACAGAAATGTACGGAATGGTAGAAGGTGACTGTCCTGTCACTTCAGAATGAAATATGAACCATGACAAACAGTGATAATGGGATAGTTCACTTTGGTAAAGTATACAGTGCCTTCAGAAAGTATTCACACCCCTTGACTTATTCCACATAATGTTGGGTTACAGCCTGAATTCAAAATGGAATAAAAACATGTTATTTCTCACCCATCTACACACAATACCCCATAATGACAGACAAAGTGAAAACACGTTTTTAGAAAGTTTAGCAAATGTATTGAAAATTAAATACAGAAATATCTAATTTACATAAGTATTCACACCCCTGAGTCAATACTTTGTAGAAGGACCTTTTGGCAGTGATAAGTCTCTAAGAGCTTTCCACACCTGAATTGTGCATAATTTGCCCATTATTCTTTCAAAAATTATTCAAGCTCTGTCAAATTGGTTGTTGATCATTGCTAGACAACCATTTTTAGGTCTTGCTATAGATTTTCAAGTAGATTTAAGTCAAAACTGTAACCTGGCCACTCAAGGACATTCACTGTCTTCTTGGTAGGCAACTCCAGTGTAGATTTGGCTTGTGTTTTAGGTTATTGTCCTGCTGAAAGGTGAATTCATCTCCCAGTGTCTGGAGGAAAGCAGACTGAACCAGGTTTTCCTCTAGGATTTTGCTTATGCTTAGCTCCATTTCTTTTTTATCCTGAAAATATCCCCAGTCCTTAACGATTACAAGCATACCCATAACATGATGCAGCCACCACTATGCTTGAAAATATGGAGAGTGGTACTCAGTAATGTGTTGTCTTGGATTTGCCCCAAACATAACACTTTGTATTCAGGACAAAAAATGAATTGCTTTGGCCCAACTTTGTTGCAAACAGGATGATGCATGTTTTGGAATATGTTTTATTCTGTACAGGCTTCCTTCTGTTCACTCTGTCAATTAGGTTATTATTGTGGAGTAACTACAATGTTGTTGATCCATCCTCTGTTTTCTCCTATTAGAGCCAATAAACTCTGTAACGGTTTTAATGTCACCATTGGCCTCATGGAGAAATCCCTGAGTGGTTTCCTTCCTTTATTTTTACACTGAACAAAAATATAAATGCAACATGTAAAGTGTTGGTTCCATGTTTCATGAGCTGAAATAAAAAATCCCAGACATTTTCCATATGCACAAAAAAGCTTATTTATCTCAAATGTTGTGCACATACAGTGGGGAAAAAAAGTATTTAGTCAGCCACCAATTGTGCAAGTTCTCCCACTTAAAAAGATGAGAGAGGCCTGTAATTTTCATCATAGGTACACGTCAACTATGACAGACAAACTGAGAATTATTTTTCCAGAAAATCACATTGTAGGATTTTTAATGAATTTATTTGCAAATTATGGTGGAAAATAACTATTTGGTCACCTACAAACAAGCAAGATTTCTGGCTCTCACAGACCTGTAACTTCTTCTTTAAGAGGCTCCTCTGTCCTCCACTCGTTACCTGTATTAATGGCACCTGTTTGAACTTGTTATCAGTATAAAAGACACCTGTCCACAACCTCAAACAGTCACACTCCAAACTCCACTATGGCCAAGACCAAAGAGCTGTCAAAGGACACCAGAAACAAAATTGTAGACCTGCACCAGACTGGGAAGACTGAATCTGCAATAGGTAAGCAGCTTGGTTTGAAGAAATCAACTGTGGGAGCAATTATTAGGAAATGGAAGACATACAAGACCACTGATAATCTCCCTCGATCTGGGGCTCCACGCAAGATCTCACCCCGTGGGGTCAAAATGATCACAAGAACGGTGAGCAAAAATCCCAGAACCACATGGGGGGACCTAGTGAATGACCCGCAGAGAGCTGGGACCAAAGTAACAAAGCCTACCATCAGTAACACACTACGCCGCCAGGGACTCAAATCCTGCAGTGCCAGACGTGTCCCCCCTGCTTAAGCCAGTACATGTCCAGGCCCGTCTGAAGTTTGCTAGAGTGCATTTGGATGATCCAGAAGAGGATTGGGAGAATGTCATATGGTCAGATGAAACGAAAATAGAACTTTTTGGTAAAAACTCAACTCGTCGTGTTTGGAGGACAAAGAATGCTGAGTTGCATCCAAAGAACACCATACCTACTGTGAAGCATGGGGGTGGAAACATCATGCTTTGGGGCTGTTTTTCTGCAAAGGGACCAGGACGACTGATCCGTGTAAAGGAAAGAATGAATGGGGCCATGTATCATGAGATTTTTAGTGAAAACCTCCTTCCATCAGCAAGGGCATTGAAGATGAAACGTGGCTGGTACTTTCAGCATGACAATGATCCCAAACACACCGCCCGGGCAACGAAGGAGTGGCTTCGTAAGAAGCATTTCAAGGTCCTGGAGTGGCCTAGCCAGTCTCCAGATCTCAACCCCATAGAAAATCTTTGGAGGGAGTTGAAAGTCTGTGTTGCCCAGCGACAGCCCCAAAACATCACTGCTCTAGAGGAGATCTGCATGGAGGAATGGGCCAAAATACCAGCAACAGTGTGTGAAAACCTTGTGAAGACTTACAGAAAACGTTTCACCTGTGTCATTGCCAACAAAGGTATATAACAAAGTATTGAGAAACTTTTGTTATTGACCAAATACTTATTTTCCACCATAATTTGCAAATAAATTCATAAAAAATCCTACAATGTGATTTTCTGGATTTCTTTTCTCATTTTGTCTGTCATAGTTGACGTGTACCTATGATGAAAATTACAGGCCTCTCTCATCTTTTTAAGTGGGAGAACTTGCACAATTGGTGGCTGACTAAATACTTTTTTCCCCCACTGTATTTGTTTACATCCCTGTTAGTGAGCATTTCTCCTTAGCCAAGATAATCCATCCACCTGACAGCTGTGGCATATCAATAAGCTGATTAAACAGCATGATCATTACACAAGATACACCTTGTGCTGGGGATAAATTTAAAATGTGCAGTTTTGTCACACAACACAATGCCACAGATGTCTAAAGTTTTGTGGGAGCATGCAATTGGCATGCTGACTGCAGGAATGTCCACCAGAGCTGTTGCCAGAGAATTTAATGTTCATTTCTCTACCATAAGCTGCCTCAAACATTGTTTTAGAGAATTTGGCAGTACGTTTAACTGGTCTCACAACCGCAGACCACGTGTAACCACGCCAGGCCAGGACCTCCACATCTGGCTTCTTCACCTGCGGGATCGTCTGAGGGGGGTGGGGGTGGTGCTGAGGAGTATTTCTGTCTGTAATAAAGCCCTTTTGTCGGGAAAAACTCATTCTGATTGGCTGGGCCTGGCTCCCCAGAGGGTGGGCCTGGCTGCCAAGTGGGTGGGCCTATGCCCTCCAAGGCCCATCCATGGCTGCACCCCATATGAGTCCATAGATTAGGGCCTAATTTATTTATTTCAATTGACTGATTTCCTTATATGAACTGTAACTCAGTACAATCTTTGAAATTGCTGCAATTTTATTTTTGTTCAGTATATTTAACCCTTACTTTACCAGCTAAGTTGACTGAGAACATATTCTCATTTACAGCAACAACCTGGGGAACAGATACAGGGGATGAATGAGCCAATTGGAAGCTGGGGATGATTAGGTGGTCATGATGGTAAGATTGGGAATTAAGCCCAATAAGTGCCATGGGATCTTTACTGACCACAGAGAGTCAGGACACCACCTTACACAGGGAAATGCCCTGGGGCATTTTAATATTTTCTCATTTTCAGACCAAAGGAAAGAGTGGCTCCTACTGGGCCTCCAACACCACTTCCAGCAGCATCTGGTCTCCCATCCAGGGACTAACCCTGCTTAACTTCAGAGGAAAGCCAGTAGAGGGATGCAGGGTGCTATGCTGCAGTCTTTGTACTGACTGGGTGTATTGATACACCATCCAAAGTGTAATTAATAACTTCACCATGCTCAAAGGGATATTCAATGTCTGCTTTTTTTACCTATCTACCAATAGGTGCCCTTCTTTGCGAGGCATTGGAAAACATCCCTGGTCTTTGTGGTTGAATCTGTGTTTGAAATTCACTGGGGGGCACTGAGGGACGGATACTTGTATGTGTGGGGTACAGAGATGAGGTAGTCATTCAAAAATCATGTTAAACACTATTAACGCACACAGAGTGAGTCCATGCAGCTTATTATGTGACTTGTTAAGGACATTTTTACTCCTGAACTTATTTAGGCTTGCCATAACAAAGGGGTTGAACACTTATTGACTCAAGACATTTCAGCTTTTCATTTTTAATTAATTTGTAAAAGATTCCACTTTGACATTATGGGGTATTGTGTGTAGGTAGGCCAGTGACAAAAAATCTAAATTGTATCCATTTTAAATTCAGGATGTAATACAACAAAATGTGGAAAAGGAGAAGGGGTGTGAATAATTTCTGAAGGCACTGTAACTATTACGGGTAAAAAATATTTTATAGATTTATAGAGCTCATGAGCTGTAAAATAAACATACCTAATCAATGTACCTTATCAATTAGGCATGTTTAGCATTCTGGACAGACTTCAAATAATGTCCCAGTACTTTCAAGGTAAGAAAACATTCAGAACATTATGAAATAGAGTAAGAGGGAATTATGACTTTAGGTCACTGTTTATCTGATAAAGGTACTCAATGCTCCAAATTACGAGGAAGTAACAGGACAAGGCATCCCTCTAGACTTCAGACTGAAAAAAATGGTAAATCTAAGTGGGAACTAAGGGTGGTTGCTACAGAAGCACAGAGGGTGAAAAGCACAGATGGAAGTGTGCCAAGAAGCAAAACAGAATCAGACTGATTCATGCCTTAAATGTGTTGAATCAGAACTGAATAAACCTAGAGATAACCTTATAACTACCACATACAGCAACACCACTCAGCATGACTGACAAACTAGGAGGGAGAAAATAAAAGATGGGGTCGCTTTTCCATTGCATCTCTCTAATTCCTTCAGTGTTTTGAGATGGCTACCACAGTGTGTGAATCTCACCATATTAATATTATGCTATTGTATTACGCAGCTCTTACAAATTGGATCCAGTGACTTAAATGTGTAAAGCGGCCTTAATAAAAAACATCCAAAAAGAGGTGCAATTATAAGCTGTTCAGGAAGTAAATGAATCTCTATATTTTGAGATTGAATGTTCCCCCTATGCCCGTGCTACTCTACACGTATAACAACATTTTCAAAGCCTGGATTTTGGATTCTTCAGTAGGTAGAACTTGCAGAAACAACCTCTTTTTACTTGTGACTGCATCTGAGATTCAAACCCTCAGTGTTGATTTATCTGAAGATACCGTTAACCTATAGGAAGGGGGGTAATATTCCATTATACTGGAATAGGCACAATGTATTATTTTACTCCAAATTCACTACGTTTTACAAGTTTTGAAGATCCGGGAAATTCTTTAGCCAATCTTGCTTAATAATTGACTCTTCAGTGCCCAGACTAATTAGTAAATGTGTGTTTTACCAGCACAGGGTAAAACACTGTAGGCTTGTGTGTGTGATGTGTGTTTGTTTTTTTACAACTTGCTTAAAAAATGTAAGCATGTTTCTCTGATTGGTGCACTCACAAGCACACAGCGCCTCTTTACTAACAAATGTGTTAAAGTGCTAGTCACCACTGTGTTGCAGACAACTAAAATAACACTTGGCCAACTTACCTCGACATCTACACTGATTTATAATCCACCAAAATAGCAGCCTCAAATTACATTTGCCAAAATTGTTGTTGATGTTGGGTTGTGTAGTGTGAGTGATGCTTTAAAGCGATGTTCCTTTCATTCAATGATTAGGCATAGCATTAAATGATCCATCAAATACCTGTCGAGAGAAAATCTAAAAATGACAAAGAATTATGCTCTGATAACTTTTACAGTTGTCATCTTAGATGTTGTCCTTCGTTGTGCTCATGAAAAACCAAAACAGCTTGCAGAAATGCACAGACTGAGGTTAGCTTTACAATAAATGGAAACCGTTTGAGATGTGTAGACTGAGAATGCAGACACAGAGATAGGGACGAGACAATATGTTTTCTGCACCTAGTGAATTATGCTCTGAAGGTTGGGAGTGGTGGTATGTAGAGCCAGGGAAGGGTCTCTAGAAACAACATCGTCCCATGAGGAGAGAAGCACAAAATACACCAGCACTGGGTAAAACACTGTAGGCCTATGTGTGTGATGTGTGTGATGTGTGAGTGACAAATACACACAGACACTACGGTCACCAGGACCAGTGAAAGGGAGGGGGAGGACGGAAACTTGGATGGCACCCCCTTTCACCCCCCATTAGCTGAAGAACTTAGGTCCCCACCCCTCCTTCCCCAACCTTTCTATGCAAACTAACCTAACGTAGCAGGCATAAGAGAAACGCCTCAGTGGAATTCCCACATCCAGTTTTCAGCGGAGAAAGAAGCTAGGTTGAAAATAGCTGTATCCCTGAAAACCGGAAAATCCGGTTGTTGGCAACTCCGCTAAGGCTAATGCAAACAGACACACAGGCTGGGGGCAGTTGGCAATGCATCCCTGGAGCAGAGTGGCTGGTCCTTCAGGGAGATCAGAAGGAGGATGCATTATGCATTTGGCACTGGGGGCTTAGGGGGGGTAGGTGGTCGCGGCTGGATGGCTAGACTGCACGAGGTGGTGATGGGGAGGAAAAGCATTCGGGTCAGGTGAGTGCTATCTCTCTGCAGGAGGGAACAGGGAAGGAGGGAAACACTTACGGACTGGCTCTGTCTTGAAGTTCAGGGGAGTGCTGCTCTCGCCCTCGCCCTTGCCGTTAATGGCGGACATCTTGACCTCGTAGAAGGTCTCGGGCTTCAGGCCCACGATGGTGATCATGCTCAGGCCTGTTGGAGGAAAATGAGATTTTAGAAAGCTCCATTAAAGACACTTGACACGGACCCAGTCACCCGGCTGGCTGATGAAGCCCACTTGTAATGTCTTGGATGGCTCTAGGACAAGGATCATCAACTAGATTCAGCCCTGGGCCGATCGTTTTCTTGAGTGGATGGTTAGCGGGCCGGACATAATTACAAATCATTTGTAGACTACAGATTGACCGCAAGAAGCCCAGACCTATATAATATTTGACTAAAACATAATCATTTCAAACCTTGCTTACATTTGTATACGATCACATATATCTCTCTACTATGCGTGGAACAGATTTCCAAAATTAAAATCACTTGGAGCTGATTTGCTGGTGTTTTTACAGTCTTATGTCCCCAATAAATGAATAATAATAATAATAATAATAAATTGCTCAGAAAACTTGGAGGGACAAATAAAATGATCCGCGGCCCGCCAGTTGGGGAACCTTGCTCTAGGATAAGTGATGCGATGGGAGGCCTCTGCTAAGAGGAGCAGAGGGTAGGACAGAGTGCTGGCTGTTATTGTGATCTCCTCTCTGTCGAGGAGCAAGACAGCGTGGTGGAGAAGAGAGTGATCTGAGAGGGGATGTGTTGGCACAACTGTTTTTTGTGTATGAGCAAGCGTAGAGGCTGGCCCTTGTCTGTTTGAATGAGTGAGTGGGGAGGTTTATTGCTTGACGCTGTGTGTGTGGGGAGTGTGTGTGAGTATGCCATATGTTTAGGTTGTCTGTGTTTTGTTTCTGTGTGTGTGTGTGTGTGTGTGTGTGTGTGTGTGTGTGTGTGTGTGTGTGTGTGTGTGTGTGTGTATTTTCTAGTCCATGAGTAGGTATCTGCGTGCGTTTGTTGGCAGGCCTTCACCGTGCAAATGTGTGTTGGCAGGCTGTTATGTGTGTGTCTGTGTGCAGAATTGCAGTCACTTGTGTGTAAACCAAGTTGTTTTTAGTTTGGGTGCTTCTGTGTGTGTGTGTGTGTGTGTGTGTGTGTGTGTGTGTGTGTGTGTGTGTGTGTGTGTGCGTCAGACTGGGCTGTGACAAGTGGCCCCTAGGCTCTGGGCTGACAGAGCAGCCTGTCAACAATCTGCTGACATATCCCATGTGAGAGTAAGACAGACAGACAGACAGACAGACAGATGTGCCCACATTAGAGTCCTGCATCAGGTTGGATACCCATGGTTCCCCACAGTTGACCCGCAAAAAAAATCCGCTGGCGGGTGGAATTAAAAAATGATTTCAACCTGCAGGTCAGCTCGCAGTTCAGAACAATTATATTGCGGGTCGGAAACGTTAAAGAAAATAAAAAAATGTTTTACAAACCCAGGAGCTTGTTGTGTTGTATTGTGTTGCGAATCACATTCTGTGAGCGGTGAGGCAGACATATAGGCTACCAGCCATGCACGCAGTGGATCAGGGAACTGTCTATTATTTGTGTAGTGCTGAAACATATGTTTCATCCTCCCACATGAAAATACGTTGCCAAGTGTACATTCCCTGGCTAGCCTAGCTCATGCGAAAATGGCTAACGTAGGCATAACCGTATAAATAAATAGAAAGGTTATGAAATAGGCCTACACCATTACACCATTGTGGAAACAGGTGTTGCGCGAGTGAAATCCCCGGTTTGGTTTGGAAGGATTTGGGATTCATTGTGGACAAGGACAACAACCCGGTAGCTAGATACACAGCCAGCAAAAAGTGCAAGCAGGTATTTGTTGACGATAGGCTAATTCAGTTTATTATCAGTTAATTATTACTTTAATTCAGGCTTTGGTTCATTCAGACCATATGCAGGCCATATCAAGTTTAACCGGTGCGCTGGTAAAGGTTTGAGTCGGGTAGGCTATAGCCTACTAAATTGAAACGTGCAGGATTGTAGGCCACATAGACTCAACAGGAAGGAGATACTGTATCTGTAGGCCTGTCAGCCCGACAGATTTGTTATTTGGTGCATCGTGCTGACCGCACTGACAATCCATTTCTAATATCCACCCCAAAATCCTACATAGGTTTTGATGGACGGCATATAGCCTAGCGGTTAAGAGTGTTGGGCCAGTAAACGAAAGGTCCCTGGTTTGAATCCCCGAGCCGTCAAGGTGGGAAAATCCCAACAACAACTACTCCCTGGGTGCCGTGGATGTCGATTAAGGCAGCCCCCCGCATCTCTATGATTCAGAGGGATTGGGTTAAATGCGTTCAGGCATTCAGTTGTGCAACTGACTAAGTATTCACTTTATATTTTATTTACACTTTATTTATCCAGGTCCCATTGAGGTGGATTTGTCTCTTCCAAGAGAACACTGGCCAAGGCTCAATATGAAAGGTATTAATAATGCACTGACACTAGGCTTGTTTCTACAATCTTGTGGTGGGCTGCTCTGTCTGTGTCTGTCTCTGTCTCTGTCTCTGTGTCTGTGTCTGTGTCTGTGTGAGACTCACCGTCCTCTGCGTCGTACTCCCTGCCGGTCCAGTCTTGGCCCTGCATGCGCCACTCAGCCCGGTACTTGAGGATGGCAACGCCGCCACTGGCATCGGGCTCCTCAAACTCTACAACGGCTGTACTGGAGAAAGGCTCCACGCGCTCGATGGCGGGCGCCGACGGCACATCTACACAACACCATGGAAACATACAGGTTTAATCCTGGCCCTGGAGACCCACAGGATGTGTAGCCAATCAGGATCAAGGATTTCAAAGATTCAACCAATCATAAAGAGAAATGTGCCAGATTCATCCAATCACAGGGCCACATGTGAAGAGATCAGTCGATAACGGTTTTAAGGTGCTGGCAGTCCCATGTTACTACATGTGACGGGAGCTACAGTGGGGACAAAAAGTATTTAGTCAGCCACCCATTGTGCATGTTCTCCCACTTAAAAAGATGAGAGAGGCCTGTAATTTTCATCATAGGTACACGTCAACTATGACAGACAAAATCAGAAAAGAAATTCCAGAAAATCACATTGTAGGATTTTTAATGCATTTATTTGCAAATTATGGTGGAAAATAAGTATTTGGTCAATAACAAAAGTTTCTCAATACTTTGTTATATACCCTTTGTTGGCAATGACACAGGTCAAACGTTTTCTGTAAGTCTTCACAAGGTTTTCACACACTGTTGCTGGTATGTTGGCCCATTCCTCCATGCAGATCTCCTCTAGGGCAGTGATGTTTTGGGGCTGTCGCTGGGCAACACGGACTTTCAACTCCCCCCAAAGATTTTCTATGGGGTTGAGATCTGGAGACTGGCTAGGCCACTCCAGGACCTTGAAATGCTTCTTACGAAGCCACTCCTTCGTTGCCCGGGCGGTGTGTTTGGGATCATTGTCATGCTGAAAGACCCAGCCACGTTTCATCTTCAATGCCCTTGCTGATGGAAGGAGGTTTTCACTCAAAATCTCACGATACATGGCCCCATTCATTCTTTCCTTTACACGGATCAGTCGTCCTGGTCTCTTTGCAGAAAAACAGCCCCAAAGCATGATGTTTCCACCCTCATGCTTCACAGTAGGTATGGTGTTCTTTGGATGCAACTCAGCATTCTTTGTCCTCCAAACACGACGAGTTGAATTTTTACCAAAAAGTTCTATTTTGGTTTCATCTGACCATATGACATTCTCCCAATCCTCTTCTGGATCATCCAAATGCACTCTAGCAAACTTCAGACGGGCCTGGCGTAAGCAGGGGACACGTCTGGCACTGCAGGATTTGAGTCCCTGGCGGCGTAGTGTGTTACTGATGGTAGGCTTTGTTACTTTGGTCCCAGCTCTCTGCAGGTCATTCACTAGGTCCCCCCGTGTGGTTCTGGGATTTTTGCTCACCGTTCTTGTGATCATTTTGACCCCACGGGGTGAGATCTTGCGTGGAGCCCCAGATCGAGGGAGATTATCAGTGGTCTTGTATGTCTTCCATTTCCTAATAATTGCTCCCACAGTTGATTTCTTCAAACCAAGCTGCTTACCTATTGCAGATTCTGTAACGATCCCGGCTGTCTGAGTCGGGTCCTGGTCGTAATCTCCAGTTTCCCGAGGGTTCGGGAACGCTCCGGGGAGCGCTCTGGTTTCCGCACCTGCTTCCTATTAGCAATCTGCACACCTGGGCCTAATCAGCACCTTTCTTAGGCTCTGGCCCAACATCCAGTTCCTGCCGGATCGTTAGCCATGAACATCACACGTCCGGAACCTTCACCCCCACCTCTGCCTGATGGTCGGCGGCTGCCGAGCCATCACTGGACCCAGACTGCACCCCCAACTACTCAACCACGCCGCCCGCTCTGTCCCTGGATTATACTGCACCTTTTGTCGTATCTAATAAACCCTCACCTTCGTTCAACTCTCCTTGTCCTGGTCTGCTTTTGGGTTCTGGCTGAGGGAACTGTGACAGAACGATCCGGCCAATTATGAACCCAGCGGACCTGGACTCTGTTCGCCATGCCATTACCCAGCAGGAGAAGATGTTGGGCCATCATAGCATGGTACTACAGGAGATCGCGTTGTCAGTTCGGAACCTTTCTACCGGCCTGACGGAGGTCCAGAACCAACGCCAGTGTCCGGTGGAGGACTCACTACCGGTTTTACCCATCTCGCCTGCCGCTTCTGAAGTTGTGTCCGTCCGTGAGCCCAGGGTCCCGACGCCGGATAAATATGAGGGGGAGCTGGGAAGATGCCGTTCCTTCCTTATGCAGTGTGGATTAGTGTTCGATCTACAGCCCTACTCTTATGCCACTGACAAGGCTAGGATAGCCTTTTTGATTGAGTTGCTGCGTGGTCGAGCGCTGGAGTGGGCTTCAGCCGTTTGGGAACGACAGGATCCCTGCATGGCTTCATACCAGGGGTTCACGGCCGAGATGAGGAAGCTCTTCGACCATTCCGTCCGAGGGAGGGACGCAGCTAGGCGTCTGTTTTCTCTTCACCAAGGAACTCGCAGCGTGGCCGACTTCGTGATCGAGTTCAAGACGTTGGCTGTGGAGAGTGGGTGGAACGAGGAGTCTTTGCAAGCGGCCTTTTACCAGGGCCTGTCGGAGCAGCTCAAGGATGAGTTGATCTCCTATCCGGAGCCTAGTGACCTGGACAGCTTGGTAGCCTTGTCTATTCGGGTGGATAATCGAGTCCGAGAGCGAAGGAGGGAGAAGCAATGGGGCCCGTCCAATCGATCAGCTTCTCAGTTCCCAGTCGGATCGGGTGGTGGACCAGAACACGTCAATCATTCTCCACCACTAAGGATTAGTAGAGAGGACCTCTCTCCCGATTCTGAACCCATGCAAGTGGGGCGGCACGGGTTAACCAAGGAGGAGCGTCAACATAGACGTAAGACCAACTGCTGCCTCTACTGTGGTCGCTCGGGACATTACATCTCCACTTGTTCCCGGCGGTCGTCAAACTGCCCGGCTCGCTAAAGTTGGGAGGACTTTTAGCGAGCCAGTTTCAACCTCTCAGTACCTCTGTCAGACCCCGCTTCCCGGCTACCCTTGTGAACAGGAATCAGAGCTTAGCGCTTAACGCTTTTATCGATTCAGGTGCCGATGGAAGCTTTCTTGATGCCGAGTTGGTGGAACAGCTGGGGCTTTCCAAGGAGCAATTGCCGGAAGCCATTGAAGCGACCACTCTGAACGGCAGTAGTCTGGCACGTATCACGATGAGGACTGAACCGGTTAAGATGCGGTTGTCGGGGAATCATTCGGAGATGATTTCATTTTTCATTCTGCCGTCTTCCCATGTTCCTCTGGTCCTTGGATACCCCTGGCTGAAGGAACACAATCCCACGTTCGATTGGGCGACGGGCAAGGTAACGAGTTGGAGCCTTGATTGTCATGCTAACTGTCTCAAGACTGCCTGCCCCCATTCGGTTCCCAGTCAGGTGATTGAGGCTAAACCCCCAGATTTGTCCCTGGTTCCCGAGACATATCACGATTTGGGGGAAGTTTTCAGTAAGCAGAAGGCTCTGTCACTTCCTCCCCCACCGACCATATGATTGTGCCATCAACCTGGTTCCTGGAGCTGTCTACCCCAAGGGAAGGTTATACAGTATCTCCCGACCTGAACGTGAGGCGTTGGAGACCTACATCAAGGAGTCCCTAGCTGCTGGTCTCGTTCGTCCCTCGTCATCACCCCCTGGGGGCAGGATTCTTCTTTGTGGGAAAGAAGGATGGCTCTCTTCGACCGTGTATTGATTATCGGGGGTTGAATGACATCACGGTCAAGAACAAGTATCCCCTGCCCTTGATGAGTTCTGCCTTCGACTCCTTACAGGGTGCTACGGTGTTCACCAAGCTAGACCTACGCAATGCGTATCACCTGGTCCGGATCAGAGAGGGGGACGAGTGGTTGAGCGGGTTTCAATACACCGATGGGTCACTTCGAGTATCAGGTGATGCCGTTTGGACTGACCAATGCTCCAGCGGTATTCCAGAGTATGGTGAACGACGTCCTGAGAGATATGATCGGTCTCTTCGTGTTTGTTTACCTGGATGACATTCTGATCTTCTCGAAGGAACCTTCCGACCACGTCCAGCATGTCCGGCAGGTTCTGCAGCGATTGTTGGAGAATCGTCTGTTCGTGAAGGCCGAGAAGTGCGAGTTTCACGCCCACACTACATCCTTTCTCGGGTACATCATCTCCAGGGGTGAGATTAGGATGGATCAGGAGAAGGTTAGAGCGGTTCTGGAATGGGTCCAGCCCGGTACGAGATTGCAACTCCAGAGATTTTTGGGGTTTGCGAATTTCTACCGCAGATTCATCCGGGATTACAGCCGTGTGGCCGCTCCATTAACTGCCTTGACTTCCAGTATCAGGACCTTCAAGTGGAATCCGGAGGCGGATCGTGCGTTTCTGGATTTGAAGAGGCGATTCACCAACGCACCGATTCTCTCTCAACCGGACACGGCCCGTCAGTTCGTCGTTGAAGTGGACGCGTCGGATGTGGGAGTTGGCGCCATCCTGTCGCAGCGATGCTCCACGGACAGTAAACTCCATCCCTGCGCCTACTACTCTCGTCGCCTTTCGCCTGCAGAGAGGAATTACGATGTGGGTAACCGGGAGCTTCTCGCGGTGAAACTTGCCTTGGAGGAGTGGCGCCACTGGTTGGAGGGGGCGGAGCAACCGTTTATTGTCTGGACTGACCACCAGAATCTTGCTTACGTGCAATCGGCTAAACGTCTCAACTCCCCGTCAGGCCAGGTGGGCGTTGTTTTTCGGACGATTCAAGTTTGCCCTGACGTTCCGACCTGGATCTAAGAACGGCAAGGCGGACGCCTTGTCCCGGATGTTCTCCAAGACGGAGGAGAGTGGGTCCAAGACCGAGACTATTCTCCCCCGGAACTGCGTCGTGGGAGCAGTGATGTGGAAGATTGAGGAGGAGGTGCTGGCGGCCCTTCGGACTCAGCCCGGTCCCGGTAACGGTCCACCCGGTCGGTTGTTTGTGCCTGAGTCGGTTCGTCCTGCTGTCCTCAAATGGTCCCACGCCAGCAAGATGGCTTGTCATCCCGGCGTGGCTCGGACTATGGCGTTTCTTCGCAGACGTTTTTGGTGGCCTGCCATGGCCGAGGATACTCGGGGTTTTGTTGCTGCCTGTCCAGTGTGTGCGCAGAATAAGAGTACCAATCGGCCCAGCTCTGGACTACTTCATCCCCTTCCTATTCCCCGGCGTCCATGGTCGCATCTGGCCCTGGACTTCGTCACGGGGTTGCCCGCTTCTGAGGGGAACACGGTCGTTCTGACTATCGTGGACAGATTCAGCAAGTTCGCCCACTTTGTGCCTATTGCCAAGCTTCCCTCTGCCTCGGAGACGTCCGAGATCCTGGTTAGGGAGGTTTTCAGGGTCCACGGTTTGCCCAGTGATATCGTTTCCGACCGTGGCCCTCAGTTTACCTCTGCTGTCTGGAAGTCCTTCTGTTTGGCCATTGGAGCTACAGTCAGTCTCACATCTGGTTTTCACCCCCAATCCAATGGTCAGGCGGAGAGAGCCAACCAGAAGATGGAATCCACGCTACGCTGTCTGGTCTCTTCCAACCCCACCTCTTGGGCCTCTCAGTTGCCTTGGGTTGAGTATGCCCACAATACTCTCCCTACATCTGCCACTGGGATGTCTCCCTTCCAGTGCCTGTATGGCTACCAACCTCCCCTGTTCCCTTCTCAGGAGAAGGAGCTCTCAGTGCCTTCTGTTCAGGCCCATATTCGGCGTTGCCACCGGACCTGGCATCGGGCCAGAAAGGCACTCCTTAGAGGTTCGGACCGGTATCAGCTCCAGGCGAATCGTCGCCGGATCCCCGCTCCCACCTATACCATCGGAGATAGGGTTTGGTTGGCCACACGGGATCTTCCGTTACGGACTGAGTCTAGGAAGTTGTTACCGAAGTTTATTGGTCCGTTTGTGGTGGAGAAGGTGATCAATCCAGTGGCAGTGCGACTCAAACTACCGAGGACGCTCAGAGTCCATCCCACCTTTCATGTCTCCTGCCTCAAGCCTGTCTTCCTCAGTCCTCTGTTGCCTCCTCCGCCTCCTCCTCCTCCTCCTCGGATGATCGGAGGTGGTCCTGCCTACACGGTGCGTCGCATTATGGATTCCAGACGGCGGGGCCGGGGTTTCCAGTATCTCGTGGACTGGGAGGGGTATGGTCCTGAAGAGAGGAGTTGGATTCCGCGGCGACAGGTCCTAGATGCGGATCTCATCAGGGACTTTTACCGCCTCCATCCTGGCGCTCCGGGGAGTCCGCCCGGTGGCGTTCGTCGGAGGGGGGGTACTGTAACGATCCCGGCTGTCTGAGTCGGGTCCTGGTCGTAATCTCCAGTTTCCCGAGGGTTCGGGAACGCTCCGGGGAGCGCTCTGGTTTCCGCACCTGCTTCCTATTAGCAATCTGCACACCTGGGCCTAATCAGCACCTTTCTTAGGCTCTGGCCCAACATCCAGTTCCTGCCGGATCGTTAGCCATGAACATCACACGTCCGGAACCTTCACCCCACCTCTGCCTGATGGTCGGCGGCTGCCGAGCCATCACTGGACCCAGACTGCACCCCCAACTACTCAACCACGCCGCCCGCTCTGTCCCTGGATTATACTGCACCTTTTGTCGTATCTAATAAACCCTCACCTTCGTTCAACTCTCCTTGTCCTGGTCTGCTTTTGGGTTCTGGCTGAGGGAACTGTGACAGATTCAGTCTTCCCAGCCTGGTGCAGGTCTACAAATGTGTTTCTGGTGTCCTTTGACAGCTCTTTGGTCTTGGCCATAGTGGAGTTTGGAGTGTGACTGTTTGAGGTTGTGGACAGGTGTCTTTTATACTGATAACAAGTTCAAACAGGTGCCATTAATACAGGTAACGAGTGGAGGACAGAGGAGCCTCTTAAAGAAGAAGTTACAGGTCTGTGAGAGCCAGAAATCTTGCTTGTTTGTAGGTGACCAAATACTTATTTTCCACCATAATTTGCAAATAAATTCATTAAAAATCCTACAATGTGATTTTCAGATTTCTTTTTTCTCAATTTGTCTGTCATAGTTGACGTGTACCTATGATGAAAATTACAGGCCTCTCTCATCTTTTTAAGTGGGAGAACTTGCACAATTGGTGGCTGACTAAATACTTTTTCCCCCCACTGTACATGTGAAATGCTGTCCCAACTGCAATGGAATAATACAAATTATATCTTCCAAATCCTTTTGGCAACTCTCAGGCACTCAAGAACATGTTGGGATGATATTCTGAGAAGCACATGGTTTACTGGCACTGGATACAGGGTGACATTTGTAACAGACAAATCTTCCCCTCTCTAATGAATTTTTCTTCTTTTTTTACAACTAGCTTAAAAAATGTAAGCATGGTTCTCCCATTGGTGCATGCACAAGCACACATAGCCACTTTACTAAAAAAGGTGTTAAAGTGCATGTCACTACTGTGTTGCAGACGACAAAAAACAACACTTGGCCAACTACCCTTGACATCTGCAATGCTTTATAGTCCACCAAAATAGCAGCCATAAATTTGCACTTAATGCCAAAATGTCTGAAAACGCCCTGGAAATTATACCCATTATGTTTTTATCACAATGGCACTTCACCTTAACAACTGAAAAATAACTAATCTTGAAGCTAAAAACAGTAAGTCGACCTCCAGATGTGATGTATGAAACTAACAGAGAAAAATACATTCTGAAGTAAAATCGAGACCAAACTTCACGGTGGGCCTCCGCTGAACTGTTCCAGAAATAATTGGTTGAGACTGCTTGAGGTGTGGTAGACGACACTGGGCGGCTGTACTATATGTACGGGATTTACCTTCCATTTAAATTAAAATACAAATGTCTATTGCTATCTTGGTTCAGCTATACAGTATCATAATGAATTCACAATCAATTTAATGAATTTAATTTAATTTAATTTAATGAATACGAATCTGAATAAATCTTGGTAAAATCATTGAGTACAGTATATCACAGAGTAAGCCCTGTTTACTGACCTGCTTGGATCAGGAGGAACTCCTTGGACTCTGTTCCGATCACGTTGGTGGCTGTGCAGTTGTAGCTTCCAAAGTCATTCTGGGAATCTGGGGTGACCTAGAAAAAGAAAAAAACACTTCTGCATCAACAACATCTTCTTCCTTCAGTGATCTGACGTACCCCAGACGATAGCAGGGCCTTTTGTTCCTCATCACTGGCACACGTCTCGCTCGATAATTATCAAGTGGTGGGGGCGGTTGGCCCCTCCGGTGGCACCATTAACCAGGCATCTTAGTGTAAATGTGCCAGCGGCTCATACAGGCCTCTTTGTGCCACAGAGAGTGTTCTGGGTTCAGGGGACTCAGGGCATGAAACTCACTTTTGAATGGGCAGTCTCACTGCCCGAGATTCAGCACAGCAGGTCATGCATGCTGACTGTGTCTACCCAGGTCCTGGGAACAGACTCAAGGGTTGTGTACCAAATGGCACCCTAATCTCATTATAGTGCACTACTTAGACCAGGGCCCATAGGGCTCTGGTCAAAAGTAGTGCACTATAGGGAATATGTTCTATGTTCTGCTGGGGTTACCCAGTTTGAGCTTGCGTTTTAACATCTGGTAATTGTATAACACAAAAAGTAGTTGTCAATCCCAGGAGGTTACGTCCTTGAGAAAGGCACTTAAACCATCTTAGCCCTATTGTACCATACCTCGAGGTAGCTAACGGCTGGTGTGTTGTAGATTTTGACGTTGGTGGTGTTAGCGCTAGGCAGCTGCTGGCCATCTCTGAACCACACCACCGAGGCCCCCGGATGGGCCAGAACCTCACAGCTGATGTTGGCTGCGTTCCCTTCCCAGGTGTAGATCGTCACTGAGCCCTGGATCTTGGGAGCATCTGCAACGGCACAGGGGGGGTCACCAGAAGGTCGACACACAGACTTATGTTTATAAACATACTGCACCAGACATAACAACCTGGCCACCACTGACATAACGTCTGTAAATAGCTGAAACACTATACTGAATAAATACTATAATACTACAGAATACTATAATACTAGTACTAGTTTTTATTGTTTATTTCTGGATACGTCTCCCACAATACCTAGGTTTAAGCACTATAACAAAAAATTGTAACATTGAAAAAAGTTGCCCATTCAGTTTTTTGTCTTTTCTATGGGGACATAAGGCTGTATACATCATATCGTGAGCATAATAACTTTGTGCTACACCATGAAATACAAATCATAGAAGCTGCTGGGAAAAGTGTAGAGCCAGCAACTCAAGAGTAAAAATAACGCTAGATAAGACAGAGGCTGAATCTTCATTTGGCACCACTACATGATACATACATTTGTTTTATTATGCAATTTGTGCACCAATGTGAATAGTAAAGCTACCGTGTAAGAAATACTTTTTATTTGTTGGTGTATATGGTTATTTGATTTGCCTTTGATGTCACATGGCAAGCATAGATCAACCAGTGGTCTGTAAAACACTTTCACTTATTGCCACTCTATACACTATGTAACCAATTCACTACAGTTGACTGAGCGCCACAGATTATACCCTCACTACATCAACACCACCACTGCTATAGAGCTATCACAATTTATTGATCTACCACACAGCCCAGAAGTCTTTTAGTCAATCATGTTTATATTGTAAGAAAGTAACCCTGGGCTTCACTGGCCCCACATTAGCTGTGTAAAATATTGTGCTTCTCTCTCATATGTCCCTGATACTAAGGTCTCCCATGACACTGCTAGGCCTTGGTTCAAGTTCCGACCCTGGGCACTTTATAGCATTGCTGTCCCCAGCTGTTGGGATTGATGGACATCGCTGAGTCGGCAGATTCTCCATCCCACTCCCCCTATAAAGGCCTCGCTCCCTTTCCGCAATCTCATCCCACTATCTGACTCTGTGACAAGCCTGGGCCCATGACTCCGCTGTTCAATTACTATAGACTGGCCCAGCTAAATGGATTTCTCAAAATAAACCCTACTTATCAAGAGGAGAGCGAAAACAATCATTGTTTTCATAAGATATTCATGCCAAACAGACTGACGTGCAACGAAAGAGCCAAGGCCAAACAGAAAAGACATTAACACTTTCCTATCAGCACATTGGTAACACAAACAAAGACCGCACACCACAGATAATGGGAATTGAGTGTGTCTCAATTTAGAATGCAGAGTACTGTACCTGTCGATACCGGCATCATATTATGTGTAGATACTGTCCTGATTGTACAATCTGGTTGGGTTTAATCTAGAAGGGAGAGAGCTCTGCTCAAGACAAAGCACCTTTTCTAATGACTAATTACTGTGCAACACTGAACTAACAACCTGATTACCCACTAGCCAGAATCCGGCTAACCGCTAGTCCCCACAATCCTATCAATTGTTTATTGTTATGCTATCTGGTTTTCGGAGCAGATTGCCTGTGTTTTGGGGGCAAGGGAAATTAATCCAATTAGACATTCATTATTGGGTACATACTGTTTTTTTCTCTCTCTCTTCCTTCTCCATATTCATGGAACATTTAAATGTGCGAAATGAGATTAAGCATGATTTGGCTCTCACTTGCCTGTGCATCACTCTGATGGTAATGTTGCACAGCTCTGTGCTACGTACCGTTAGCAGGCTGTGACTGTAATCTGATGCGTCTGGAACTCATTAACATTGAAATTTACTAGCCCCTATTCCGTTTGTAATCATGAAAATTCAATTCAATCTTTGGCAAGCCTACAAAGCCGTCCTTACAGAGTGCTAGATACTGTGAACAATCCATTAAAATCTACTGACACAGCAGAAAGGAAAAATCAACGGGTCAAAGGTCATGGGTCCATGGCTTCTGGTGTAAAGTGTGTCAAATACAAGAGGTAGCTGTCCTTTGGTGACTTCTGATCTAGCTAGAATGTCTTGGACTATCACTTTCACTATTGCTATTTGCAAATGGAGGTGACAATTCATGGAACTTTTGAAGATACAGGTAAAAAGGGGTATAAGTGAAAAGGGATGTGAAATGTTATGTGAAAAGTTAATATAGACAGATAGGTGTCTTACAGCGCACTTCCAGGAACATGGTCTGCTGGTCCTGACCGATGGAGTTGCGGGCGGTGCAGAGGTACTGGCCAGCATCGGTGAACTGGACGTACTTCAGGGTTAGAGAGGACACCCGTGCGTGACTACGCACCACTACGTTCCCATCAAGACTCTACGAGGAAGAAAAGAGAAGAACCACAATGAACACTTTGACCATTTCATGTTTTTGGTTTACTTCTGACCACTCAAGGTGCAACCTTCTTTCTTTCTGTGCACCTGTCAGAATTTGGACAGAATTTCATTTTCCTAGATTTGTCTTTCTCTACTCAATTCCTTGACGAAATGCTGCCAAATAAAGACGGCAAACATCCACCGGATATTTTTAGATTTTATCTGGGCTGCTTTGCAGGAGGTGGCGGGAGAACCAAACACATCAATAATGGAGCAAATCAATGCAGCAGGTTTTCTAAAAGCATGGCTGAAAAAAAATCCAACAGCTATACTTCTAGCTTGCTTTGGGCTACACACAGCTTTACACCAATGAGCAGAAATACATCTACTTGTTAAGCTACTAACTCTCTATGACTATTTTCTAAACAGCATTCCACACACTTCAGCTTTTGCTTTATTTGAATAATAGATTCAGATTTGATACATGAGCCCCTCCCTATTGTGTTATCTTCTCTGTGAGAATGGCTGTGCAGCACTGTAAAAACAGAGCTGGCTGAGGATCTGAGGAGTGCCCTTCAACATTTTCAAAGGGCAGCATTAATCTTGTGTTAAGGGAATTTTACAGCAAGCATCTGCTCCTGTGTCTTATGAGCCTGGCATAAGTGCAAAGACTGTTTCATTATTCTATGATAAAGAGCTAATTTCATTGACAAAATCAAAATGGTACTGAAACTCAATATGGCATTTAATGGGCAGATTGGCTAATGAATGGCACACACTGATATCATGGAAAACATGAAAGTTAATTGACCCGTTTTAACCGTTGAGGAGAAGTCTCTTCCATGACACGTTTTAATAGATGTATTAATCATGCCAGCTGAAACCCTCTTAGATAAGCTGTCAAAAGATGTGAGATGTTCATCATGCTCGTAGTGTCAGTAGTGCACTTAAAACGCATCAAACTGAGTCACGCCATCTTGCAAATGTTACATGGCAAGCAGGACGCCAGTCTCAAAATAGATGTGGTGACCCTAACAAATCTAATGAGTAAAGGGTGCATCATTACTTATCTTGAAAGTCTATGTATCTCACAGTATCCCTAAATCAATAGCACTGACATGTACATCATCAATCTACGTTAATATAATCATTGGACCAGTTGTGGTTGAATAGTCAGCAATTGATCTTCAGGTCAATGTTTTTTAGCCAGTACTTGTTTATTACTGTATGTATGACATTATGTGACACCCTTTGAGAGGTCTTCTTAAGTCTACAAATTACTTGTTTAATGGCCAGAGGGGATTTGGTCTGTATCACACATTTGGGGCTTTGCAATTCAATCTATTCGGTAAGTCGATTTAAGGTGGGATGGCTTAGTCATGATCCAAAGACATTGAGTGCTTTAAATTACAGACAGGCTTTTTGGAGCGTGGATCCCATCCCGTTTCCGCCTCACGCTCCATAACCTGTTAGTATGCAGGGCTGTCTACATAGCAGCTTCCCTCGCCAAGTAATTGCCGATAAGCTGCACATGCAGGGCCTTTCTCATTACATGTGTTCCGAGGCGGGAGGAAATGTCATATATATGCAGTGTGCACATTGCTTTATATTGTGAGGGTCGGTCGCTTGCTGGCGAAGCTGAGGCGCGATTCATGTCACCTTCCCCTCGTGCAGATCTTCTTGTGTTGTCACATATCAAGAGAAACAGGAGAGAGAGAGTGAGGGAGTTTTGCAAGAGGGAGGCTTTGCAGCGTGGCCCCTTTTTCTAATTCTGCTCAAGTTCAAGGAAAATAGGAAGGCTGACAAGAGTGAAAAACCCAGCTCGGTGTCTCTCTGAGCCTTCAGAAACAAATCGTGCCCGCTGGGGATGGGTGTCTCGTTTCTCTCTCAAAAGGTGTCATGTCCGGAGGAGGCCAGACTAGAGTGTGCTATGGACGCCGTGACACACTTACAGTGGGGTTTTGCTAAACTGACCAACTGACCTGTTGTATGGAGGGTGAACCCAGGAAAGCATGGATAAATCCTCTACCCACGGTGCCCTTGTGAGTCATTGACACTACAAATGTACACGAGGCAAGTGTTGCCTCAAACAATGGTGAAAAGATCAGAGCAGCTCATTTGAAATATCAAAAGCAAAGACATGGTATGACATTATGTGGAATGCAAACTGCTTTTCCTACAAACTACGTGTCTATAATACCAGGGACTAAGACAGGTGGAACACTACTGGGCATCTGAAAATAATGATTTAGCAACACTAGTTATCTACTGAAGCAACGCTAAAATTAGCTAAGCTAGGAGGGCCAAAATATACTACATTACCAAAAGTATGTGGACACCTGCTCGTCGAACATCTCATTCCAAAATCATGGGCATTCATATAGAGTTGGTCCCCCCTTTACTGCTATAACAGCATCCACTCTTCTGGGAAGGCTTTCCACTAGATGTTGGAACATTGCTGCGGGGACTTGCTTCAGTTCAGCTACAAGGGCATTAGTGAGGTTGGGCACTGATGTTGGGCGATTAGGCCTGGCTCGCAGTCGGCGTTCCAAATCATCCCAAAGGTGTTCGATGGGGTTGAGGTCAGGGCTCTGTGCAGGCCAGTCAAGTTCTTCGACAAACCATTTCTGTATGGACCTCGCTTTGTGCACGGGGCATTGTCATGCGGAAACAGGAAAGGGCCTTCCCCAAACTGTTGCCACAAAGTTGGAAGCACAGAATAATCTAGAATGTCATTGTATGCTGTAGCATTAACATTTCCCTTCACTGGAACCAAGGAGCCTAGCCCGAACCATCAAAAACAGCCCCAGAGCATTATTCCTCCTCCACCAAACTTTACAGTTGGCACTATGCATTGGGGCAGGTAGCGTTCTCCTAGCATCCGCCAAACCCAGATTCGTCCGCCGGACTGCCAGATGGTGAAGTGTGATTCATCACTCCAGCGAACGTGTTTCCACTGCTCCAGAGTCCAATGGCGGTGAGCTTTACACCATTCCAGCCGACGCTTGGCATTGCGCATGGTGATCTTAGGCATGTGTGCGGCTGCTCGGCCATATAAACCTATTTTATGAAGCTCCCGACAAACAGTTCTTAAATTTGACATTTTAGTCATTTAGCAGACGCTCTTATCCAGAGCGACTTACAGTTAGTGAGTGCATACATTTTTCATACTGGCCCCCCGGGGGAAACGTACCCACAACCCTGGCGTTGCAAGCACCATGCTCTACCAACTGAGCTACAGGGGACTGACATTGCTTCCAGAGGCAGTTTGGAACTCGGTAGTGAGTGATGCAACCTAGGACAGACGATTTTCACGCACTATGCGCTTCAGCCCTCGGCGGTCCCGTTCTGTGAGCTTATGTGGCCTACCACTTTGCGGCTGAGCTGTTGTTGCTCCTAGACGTTTCCACTTCACAATAACAGCACGTACAGTTGACCGGGGCAGCTCTAGCAGGGCAGAGATTTGACGAACTGACTTGTTGGAAAGGTTGCATCCTATGACGGTGCCACGTTGAAAGTCACTGAGCTCTTCAGTAAGGCCATTCTAGTGCCAATGTTTGTCTATGGAGATTGCATGGCTGTGTGCTCGATTTTATACACCTGTCAGCAACAGGTGTGGCTGAAATAGCCGAATCCACTCACTTGAAGGGGTGTCCACATACTTTTGTATAAATAGTGTATCAAATTATTTGAATTCTGAATTATCAACATTTCAGTTATGAAGTTATGCTGGCTGTTGGGCGATTATCTAGGCTACATGGCACGAGTCCATCTTCCTGAACTGATATTCAAAAACTAAAAACTGACGTTTAGATTCTCTGATGTGAATGAATGGTTGGATGCTAGAGTATACATCAACTGAGACCTGAATTAATAATGAAAATGTTATAGAAACCAAGAAGTTATGCTTTCCTGTGAATAGAACTTCAGAGTATTTTTTTTGTTGTACAGGCAGTGGGATTCATGAAAGGTTTATAATGGGTTGCAAGATGATAACTGGGAGTTTCAATCTGGAGTTAAAACTCTGGGAAACCTACTTTCCCCAATCCACACCATCCATATGCCACTGAATCATTCATTATAAACACAGCACACATGTTGATGAATATTCACACACTGAACCAAACAAAAACAACAGTTATGCCTTATGTGACAGAAACATTGCGGTTGTGGAGTAAATGCCTCGGATAATTACCACAAAGGCATAAGCATTTCTTGAATTCTTCTTACATTATTTATTCTCTTTCTTTTTCTCTTCCTTTCTTTCTTTCTTTCTAACAAGCGGAGTAGACAGTACTAAGGTGCATCTCTATTTTAGGGTTTTCTTTGTGCAGTCTACAGCGGGTTGGTGTTTTCAAAAGGCACAGCTAGATTGGCTTGGCTTGGTCCACGGCAGAGCAAAGAGTGTTGGCTAATTGAGGTTTTTCAATGTTGCCTGGCTAGCCCCTAGACAGGACTCTCAGTCATTGGGCCTAGCCTGGCAGTTATCACACCACAAATGGGAATGAAAACAGCTACCAGGAAGTAGACCTGGAGCGTCTGCAGCTTTGGGGGAACTGTTGACGCCTTCCTAATAAGCGGTTATGAAACCAACGTTATGAGAGGAATGAATGCAAAATGAGGAGGGACCGAACTTGAGGGCAAGTCGCAAATTTGTCCGAACATCTAATGAAAAATGGACATTCAAAAGGAAGCTTCTCATTTCATACTCCCAAATTTGACTTCATTAGTCTGGAATTGTATTTGTGCTAGATTTTGGAGAGTTTGAGAACAGACTTTGTGGAAAAAAAGCCAACGCTGATGCTCTGCTGTGAACAGGGTTTGTCTACGATGAGAGTGTTAAGCATTGGATCTAGAGTCTGGCTACGTGTTTAGTAGCCATACCTCGTACGTCTCGGGCCGAGTCCAAGAAGCCTGGAGAGGACAAACACACAGGGAACAAAACGGCAAAAAAAAAGCCTTTAAAAATTAACCCTCACACAAAGCTCAAGACATGCATTGCATTGAAATGCACATGTTAGTTGCTGCTAGTATTTTACCTGTAGTAGTCCAGTGAAATTAGCTCATGTTCAAACAAAGATACATGGAGTTTAATTAGAAAATACATGTTAAAGAAGCGTTACTCAAACATTTACATTGGCCGTGTCCGAAATCTCTCTTGCCTACGACTTACTAAAACGACACACTGTGTACTAATTATACTACATACTATTTAGAATGTACTATTTAGTAAAATTGTATGCAGTAAGCAACAAATATGAACATACTAGACTCACCCAAACTGAGGTGGCGCCATCTAATGCACAACTGTGTTGTTTCCCGCCATTCATTCATTTTGGTACTACGTGTCTGGTACAGTCGTGGGTATGAAAATATTATTCTCTACCTCAAAAGCATGAAGCGAATTAATACTAAATGAAAGCTGAAAAGAGTATAGCATCCAGCCATTTAAAGCATACAACATTTTCAAAATGTCACATTCTATAAAACGTTCTATTTTTTCATACTCAAATTTAGAATGCAAGTCTGGGTACTCGGACACGGTCATTAAAACATTTATTTGAGATTTGTATTTGTATTTATTATGGATCCCCATTAGCTGCTGCCAAGGCAGCAGCTACTCTTCCTGGGGTCCAACAAAATGAAGGCAGTTCATACAATCTTAAAAACATTACAATATATTCACAGATTTCACAACACACTGTGTGCCCTCAGGCCCCTACTCCACCCCTACCACATATCTACAGTACAAAAATCCATGTGTACGTGTGTATGTTATCGTGTATGTGTATGCATGTGTCTGCGCCTATGTTTGTGTTGCTTCACAGTCCCTGCTGCTCCATAAGGTGTTTTTTAATCTGTTTTTTAAATCTAATTTTACTACTTGCATTAGTTACTTGATGTGGAATAGAGTTCCATGTAGTCATGGCTCTATGTAGTACTGTGCGCCTCCCATAGTCTGTTCTGGACTTGGGGACTGTGAAGAGACCTCTGGTGGCATGTCTTGTGGGGTATGCATGGGTGACCGAGCTGTGCGCCAGTAGCTCCAACAGACAGCTCGGTGCACCCAACATGTCAACACCTCTCATAAACACAAGTAGTGATGAAGTCAATCTCTCCTCCACTTTGAGCCAGGAGAGATCGACATGCATTTTATTAATATTAGCTCTCTGTGTACATCTAAGGGCCAGCCGTGCTGCCCTGTTCTGAGCCAATTACAATTTTCCTAAGTCCTTTTTTGTGGCACCTGACCACACGACTGAACAGTAGCCAGTTGTGACAAAACTAGGGCCTGTAGGACATGCCTTGTAGATAGCGATGTTAAGAAGGTAGATCAGCGCTTTATTATGGACATACTTCTCACCATCTTAGCTACTATGTTTTGACCATGACAGTTTACAATCCAGGTTTACTCCAAGCAGTTTAGTCACCTCAACTTGCTCAATTTCCACATTATTTATTACAAGATTTAGTTGAGGTTTATGGTTTAGTGAATGATTTGTCCCAAATACAATGCTTTTAGTTTTAGAAATATTTAGGACTAACTTATTCCTTGCCACCCACTCTGAAACTAACTGCAACTGTTTGTTAAGTGTTGCAGTCATTTCAGTCGCTGTAGTAGCTGACATGTATAGTGTTGAGTCATCCGCATACATAGACACTCTGGCTTTACTCAAAGCCAGTGGCATGTCATTAGTAAAGATTGAATAAAGTAATGGGCCTAGACAGCTGCCCTGGGGAATTCCTGATTCTACCTGGATTATGTTGGAGAGGCTTCCATTAAAGAACACCCTCTGTGTTCTGTTAGACAGGTAACTCTCGAATCCATGATATAGCAGAGGATGTAAAGCCATAACACATACGTTTTTCCAGCGATAATGTCAAAAGCCGCACTGAAGTCTAACAAAACAGCCCCCACAATCTTTTTATCATCAATTTCTCTCAGCCAATCATCAGTCATTCGTGTAAGTGCTGTGCTTGATGAATGTCCTTCTCTATAAGCATGCTGAAAGTTTGTTGTCAATTTGTTTACTGTAAAATAGCATTGTATCTAGTCAAACACCATTTTTTCTAATAGTTTACTAAGGGTTGTTGAATAAGCCCACACTTCTAATGATGACTTATCTAGATTTTGTTTTAAAATTGCCCTCAAAAAGTTTACTTTCATTACTTTAACAGCTTCCAACAGCTTCAGCTTTAAGTCATTTTTAGTTGTTTTCCATGTTATCATCTCATCACAAGCAATAACAAAACAACACCACCATCATCAACAACCAAAGGACACACACTGGATGCAGTTTCAAGGCTGGAATAAGATGAAAAAATCATTTGAAGGGGGAATTTGTGATATTCTGTGACAAAATGTGTCATGCCAACAGCATTCCGACACGGCTGTTCTTTAGAGGAGAGATGTCTGAGATGGGGTGAAATGCCACCTGCACCACGGGACATGCAGGCAGACAAGTGATCAAAATGCAAACCATGGCTTCCTCTGCAATGCATGATGGGAGGCTCTCTTATTAAGACGCTAAATGCTAATGAATGAAATATGAGGGCATTGATGCTAATTTTGAGCAAGATTTGTTTGGCTAATCAGTAGCCAATATTGATGTTAGAATATGCTACACCTTGATTATTACCTTTAGGTTTTAACATTAATACAAATTCATGTCACATATTTAAAGAACCCCTTATGTGTCACGGATTCTGCCGAGGCTGCCCCTCCTCCTTACTCGGCAGGCTGCTGCGTTCGTCGTCACCGGAATACTAGCTGCTGCCGATCTATGTTATATGTGTCTATGTTGCACCTGTTGTCTATGTCACACACCTGTTTCCCATTTGTGTAATCACGCCTACCCTATTTAACCCAGTGGCTCCCAATGTGTCTTGTGCGTGGTTGTTTTTCGTTTCGTGTGTCGTTTGGTGAGCGGGTTAGTTCCTTCCTGCGTGAAGGTATTGCTGTGTTGTTTTCTTTACTTTTCTTTACTGACTTCGATCCACCGCATTACACTGACACTCGTTACAGAACCACGCACCATCTATGGAGTCAGCAGGTACAGCTCGTCAGTCCAAATCTATGGAGGAACGTTTTCAATGACAGGAGAGTGTCATCCAGGTGCTCAGCACCGCAATGGAGATGGTGATGAACACGATGGACCGTTGGGAGAGAGGTGGCCTTCCCACACCTTCTCCAACCACTCTACCACCCATACCACAGTCCACCTCTTCTCCACCTGGGCCCAGTGGGATTCGGCTCTCGCTACCGAGGGCATATGACGGTACACCAGCCGGGTGTCACGGTTTCCTGCTCCAGGTAGAGCTCTACCTGGCAACCATCCACCCGGCGCCCTCGGGATACGAGAGCGTCTGTTCCACCTATGACAGGAGGAGCGCCCAGGATTTTGCGCTGGAGTTCAGGACATTGGCAGCCAGCGCGGGATGGAATGAGAGGGCCCTGATCAACCACTATCGGTGAAGCCTAAGGGAGGACGTTCTGCGGGAACTGGCCTGCAGGGATACCAATCTCAATCTGGACCAACTGGTGGAGATGTCCATCAGGCTGGATAACCTGTTGGAGACCCGCGGACGTTCTGATCAGGGCTCATTCATTCCATCCCCCACCACCTCCAACTCTACCCCCATGGAGCTCGGAGGTGCTGCACTTAAGGAGACCAGGAGAGGGGCCGTCCCCTGCACCAACTGTGGCCGCAGAGGACACACTGCGGTTTCCTCAAGTTTCTTTTTCGTGAAGAAGAAGGATGGTGGGTTACGCCCGTGCATTGATTACCGTGGGCTTAATCAGATCACGGTCAAGTACAGCTATCCCTTACCTCTGATAGCATGTATGACGGAATCACTGCACGGGGCGCGCTTCTTCACGAAATTGGATCTCAGGAGCGTGTACAATCTGGTGCGTATTCGGGAGGGAGATGAGTGGAAGCCGGCTTTCAGCACTGCCTCCGGACACTATGAGTACCTCGTCATGCCATACGGGTACTCAAGTCTTCCAAGCCTTCGTCGATGAGATTTTCAGGGACCTGCAAGGACAGGGTGTAGTGGTGTATATTGATGACATCCTCATATACTCCACTACACGGACCGAGCATGTGTCCCTGGTGCGTAAGGTACTTGGACGACTGTTGAAGCATGCCCTGTATGCCAAGGCGGAGAAATGCCTGTTCTTTCAGGAGTCCATCTCCTTCCTAGGGTACCACATTACATTTACATTTTACATTTTCGTCATTTAGCAGACGCTCTTATCCAGAGCGACTTACAAATTGCTACATTCACCTTATGACAGCCAGTGGGACAACCACTTTACAATATATATATATATTTTTTTTTGTTTTTTTGGGGGGGTGGGGTAAGGGGGGGTAGAAGGATTACTTTATCCTATCCCAGGTATTCCTTAAAGAGGTGGGGTTTCAAGTGTCTCCGGAAGGTGGTGAGTGACTCCGCTGTCCTGGCGTCGTGAGGGAGCTTGTTCCACCATTGGGGTGCCAGAGCAGCGAACAGTTTTGACTGGGCTGAGCGGGAACTGTGCTTCCGCAGAGGTAGGGGGGCCAGCAGGCCAGAGGTGGATGAACGCAATGCTCTCGTTTGGGTGTAGGGACTGATCAGAGCCTGAAGGTAAGGAGGTGCCGTTCCCCTCACAGCTCCGTAGGCAAGCACCATGGTCTTGTAGCAGATGCGAGCTTAAACTGGAAGCCAGTGGAGTGTGCGGAGGAGCAGGGTGACGTGAGAGAACTTGGGAAGGTTGAACACCAGACGGGCTGCGGCGTTCTGGATGAGTTGTAGGGGTTTAATGGCACAGGCAGGGAGCCCAGCCAACAGCGAGTTGCAGTAATCCTGACGGGAGATGACAAGTGCCTGGATTAGGACCTGTGTCGCTTCCTGTGTAAGGCAGGGTCGTACTCTGCAAATGTTGTAGAGCATGAACCTCCAGGATCGGGTCACCTCCTTGATGTTAGCAGAGAATGACAGGGTGTTGTCCAGGGACATGCCAAGGCTCTTTGCACTCTGGGAGGAGGAGTTGTCAACCGTGATGGCGAGATCATGGAATGGGCAGTTCTTCCCCGGAGGAAGAGCAGCTCCGTCTTGCCGAGGTTCAGCTTGAGGTGGTGATCCGTCATCCACACTGATATGTCTGCCAGACATGCAGAGATGCGATTCGCCACCTGGTTATCAGAAGGGGGAAAGGAGAAGATTAATTGTGTGTCGTCTGCGTAGCAATGATAGGAGAGGCCATGTGAGGATATGACAGAGCCAAGTGACTTGGTGTATAGTGAGAATAGGAGAGGGCCTAGAACTGAGCCCTGGGGGACACCAGTGGTGAGAGCACGTGGTGCGGAGACAGATTCTCGCCACGCCACCTGGTAGGAGCGACCTGTCAGGTAGGATGCAATCCAAGAGTGAGCCGCGCCGGAGATGCCCAACTCGGAGAGGGTGGAGAGGAGGATCTGATGGTTCACAGTATCAAAGGCAGCAGATAGGTCTAGAAGGACGAGAGCAGAGGAGAGAGAGTTAGCTTTACCACATGTACGTGTCTGTGGTGAAAATGGAGAGTGACCGCATTTCGGCCGTGCGTAATTGGCCGACTCCAACAACGGTGAAGGAGGTGCAGCAATTTTTGGGATTTGCCAATTACTACCGGAGGTTTATTCGGGGCTTTGGTCAGGTAGCGGCTCCCATTACCTCATTGCTGAAGGGGGGACCGGTGCGTTTGCGGTGGTCAGCTGAGGTGTACAGGGCTTTCAATCGTCTGAAGAGCCTGTTTACCTCGGCTCCAGTACTGGCTCATCCGGATCCCTCCTTGGCCTTCACGGTTGAGGTGGACGTGTCGGAGGCTGGGATAGGTGCTGTACTTTCCCAGCGCTCGGGCACACCACCCAAGCTCCGCCCCTGTGCGTTCTTTTCTAAGATGCTCAGTCCGGCGGAGCGCAACTATGATGTGGGGGACCGAGAGCTGTTGGCCGTGGTCCAAGCCCTGAAAACGTGGAGACATTGGCTTGAGGGTACTAACCACCCTTTTCTCATTTTTACTGACCACCGCAATCTGGAGTACATCCGGGCGGCGAAGAGATTAAACCCTCGCCAGGCAAGGTGGTCAATGTTTCTCACCCGTTTTTTGTTTCACCCTTTCGTACAGGCCAGGATCCCAGAATGCTAAGGCAGATGCTCTGTCCCAACTGTATGACACGGAGGGGAGTTCCGTGGAGCCCACTCCCATACTTCCGGCGTCGTGTCTGGTGGCACCGGTGGTGTGGGAGGTGGACGCGGACATTGAGCGGGCGTTGCATAACGAACCCACTCCTCCCCAGTGTCCAGAGGGTCATGTGTACGTTCCGCTGGAGGTCCGCGATCAGTTGATCTATTGGGCTCACACGTCACCCTCCTCTGGTCATCCTGGTATCGGTCGGACAGTGCATTGTCTTAGTGGGAAGTACTGGTGGCCCACCTTAGCTAAGGACGTGAGGGTTTATGTTTCTTCCTGCTCGGTGTGCGCCCAGTGTAAGGCTCCTAGACACCTGCCCAGAGGGAAATTGCAACCCCTACCCGTTCCACAACGACTGTGGTCCCACCTATCGGTGGATTTCGTGACAGATCTTCCTCCCTCACAAGGGAATACCACGATCCTGGTCGTTGTCTATCGGTTTTCTAAGTCCTGCTGCCTCATTCCTCTGCCCGGTCTCCCTACAGCCCTACAGACTGCTGACGCCCTATTTACACACGTCTTCCAGCACTATGGGATACCTGAGGATATAGTGTCTGATCGGGGTTCCCAGTTCACCTCGAGGGTTTGGAGGGCGTTCATGGAACGTCTGGGAGTCTCGGTCAGCCTTACCTCAGGGTTTCACCCCGAAAGTAACGGGCAGGTGGAGAGTGTCAACCAGGAGGTGGGTAGGTTTCTGAGGTCGTATTGCCAGGACCGGTGGCGGGAGTGGTCGGCATTGCTCCCCTGGGCAGAGATAGCCCAAAACTCACTCCGCCACTCCTCCACTAACCTTACTCCTTTCCAGTGAGTATTAGGTTATCAGCCGGTTCTGGCACCTTGGCATCAGAGCCAGATCGAGGCACCTGCGGTGGATGAATGGTTTCGGCGCTCGCAGGAGACCTGGAACGCTGCCCACGTGCGCCTGCAGAGGGGCATCAGGCGGCAGAAGGAGAGCGCCGACCGCCACCGCAGTGAGGCTCCGGTGTATGCACCGGGGGACAGGGTCTGGCTCTCGACCCGAAACCTGCCCCTTCGCCTGCCCTGCCGGAAGCTGGGTCAGCGGTTTGTGGGGCCTTTCAAAGTCCTGAGGAGATTGAACGAGGTATGTTATAGGTTACAGCTTCCTCCTGAGTATCGTATTAACCCCTCATTCCATGTGTCTCTCCTCAGGCCGGTGGTAGCTGGTCCACTCCAAGAGTCTGAGATAAGGGAGGTCCCTCCGCCGCCACAGGACATCGAGGCGGCACCGGCGTACTCGGTCCGTTCCATCTTAGAATCGAGGTGTCGGGTGGGAGGCCTGCAGTATCTCGTGGAGTGGGAGGGGTACGGTCCGGAGGAGCGGTGCTGGGTCCCTAGGAGGGACATCCTCGATCCCTCCATGTTGAGGGATTTCCACCGTAGTCATCCGACTCGCCCCGCGCCGCGTCCTCCTGGCCGTCCCCGAGAACGGTACTGTCACGGATTCTGCCGAGGCTGCCCCTCCTCCTTGCTCGGGCAGGCTGCGGCGTTCGTCGTCACCGGAATACTAGCTGCTGCCGATCTATGTTATATGTGTCTATGTTGCACCTGTTGTCTATGTCACACACCTGTTTCCCATTTGTGTAATCACGCCTACCCTATTTAACCCAGTGGCTCCCAATGTGTCTTGTGCGTGGTTGTTTTTCGTTTCGTGTGTCGTTTGGTGAGCGGGTTAGTTCCATCCTGCGTGAAGGTATTGCTGTGTTGTTTTCTTTACTCAAGTTCAGTAAAGTACGTTTCCTCAAGTTCTGTGTCCTGCGCCTGACTTCGATCCACCGCATTACACTGACACTCGTTACATTATGTTAACTTTTCTTTCTAAAATAATTTGTTATACAACCCCTGATGTTTGCTGTATTGAAAGAGTGTCCAAAATCTTTCTTCCTTGCCTGGTGGTTTTCATGGAACAATGGGATCTATTCCTCGAGTCATTAGGACAGGACAGGGTGACAATTAACAAGCAGTCCGTTTTAGTTTGAGATACATTAGGAATCAATAGATTCATTCTTTGGTGGAACACGTCATGATGAATATGCATGCGTAGTGTGTGGTCTAATAGATTTGATCCACAACTCTGATAAATCAAAAGGGACATGAATGGAAGACAGAGAGAGGTGGGAGGGGACTGGTCCAATGATAGATGATGGAATGACAAAGAACCAATGGAATCTTTGACAGCTTTTATCACAGGAACAGCAGGTTTTTCCCATTACAGAGGGTGGTAAATCAAATCCTCTGTGACACAAAAAAAAAAGATGGAGAAAAAAAAGAGGCAGACCGATACAGAGTGAACGGGAGATAGACACTGGGTTAGTGAGCAGTGATGAAGCAATGTTATCCAGGTGGATTATTCGTATTAGTGGAGGACGGTGTTATGAGTTTTAGACATGACTGTCATGTATGTACTGTTGACTTGGACTGGTTCCATTGATTGCCACTGACATATGCCATTGGTAATTGTAAGTCACTTGGGATTCTTAATTAAAGTGACTTCAAGAGTTACACAGATCCTTTAATCTAGAGTAATACGCCTAAACAGAAGGGAAGATGGGCCAGATATGACAATACAATCTAGAATATCAATCAAGTGAAAATAACATGTTTATAGCCAGTTCTATTATTATTACAACATTTATTCAAAATCTGTTCAAATCATATGTGATAAATATAGCATGGTGGAGCATCTCCCGTGACTTCCAGTTATCAATTTCCTCTTGCATGGTCATTGAGGGGAGTGTGAGCTGGGAGGTGTTTTGACACCCTCCTCCACCTCATCTTGATGGCTCTGGGGTGAAGTTTCCCCTAGATCAGATCTAGGATCAGCTTCCCCTCCCCTAACACGAAATTTAAACAATAATGGGGAAAATACAAAACTGACCCAAGATCAGAGTCTAGAGTAAACTTCATCATGATGTGCCTCCTGCACAGCCAGCCCCTGTTATAAAGTATTACCCGGCTACTTAATATGGAGTCTAGCATGACCTTTTAGTGAAGGAAATGCTGCAGGACATTCACACATCCTCTTTAAACATCAGCATAATAAAGCTTCAAGAATTTAATATTTGAGCCTGGCAACCACTAGTCCCAGATAAATGCTAGGTTGGCAATTTACTATATATTCTGTGTTTGTTGGAATGCAATGGCTTGATAGACTGTATGGGCTTGTGACTGTCATACTGCATGCATACAGTGAGGGAAAAAAGTATTTGATCTCCTGCTGATTTTGTACATTTCCCACTGACAAAGAAATGATCAGTCTATAATTTTAATGGTAGGTTTATTTGAACAGTGAGAGACAGAATAACAACAAAAAAATCCAGAAAAACGCATGTCAAAAATGTTAGAAATTGATTTGCATTTTAATGACTGTACTAGGTATTGTGAATATATATATATATATATATATATATATATATATATATATATATATACACACACACACACACACACACACACACACACACACACATATATACATACACTACCAGTCAGAAGTTTGGACACACCTACTCATTCAAGGGTTTTTCTTTATTTTTACTATTTTTTACATTGTAGAATAATAGTGAATGTAAGGGTTGGTGTGAGGTGTGACCCAGGTGTGGTGCAGGATAGACAGTAGGCAGAGATGGTGAAACAAGGATCTTTACTGGTGGTCCCGAAGCCAGGATACAAAACAACGGACTTAACACGATAACAGAAAGGTGGAGCAAATACATCTCCAAAAACAGGCTGACAGCCAAAATACGAAATAGTAACTACGACTGAAATAATAAAGAAACATGGAGAACACTTCTCGAGTACCTGTACATACTTCTCAGATCAGACACTGATTAGTACTGCTGAGCATAGAGAAACTAGCAGAGAAAACGGAGCTAGAGAACACAGGGAAGTGAGGGCAGAAATACACAGGTGAACAGGTAGACACAGGTGACACCAATTGGATCATGATTAGTCCAAACTGTGAGTGGGAAGGTGCCTAAGGTTGTTGGAGGAGGACAACTAGTGGATCGCTCCGGAACTGCGACCCCCTCCTGTAACTGCGACCCCCTCCTGTAACAGTGGAGGCGACGGAATGTTGTTATCAGCCCTGGGTCCAGAATGTCCCTCCTGGGACCCAGGACCACTCCTCCGCCCATAACCCTCCCAGTCCACCAGAAATTGGAGATCCCTCCCCACCTGCCGCCAGTCCAGGATCCGGTCCACAGTAAAAGCCGGCTGCCCTCCGACGAGGCGCAGCGGGGGAATAGGACGAGTAAGGGGAGCCAGGGGACAGGTGGCGACGGGCTTGAGGAGGGACACATGGAACGTGGGATGCACCCGCATAGTGGGGGGAAGTTGCAGGCGGTAGGCCACTGGGTTGACTCGCCGGACCACTCTGAATGGCTCAACGAACTGGGGGGACAGTTTCCTGGTCTCCATGCGGAGGGGAAGATCCCGCGTGGAGAGCCACACCCTCTGTCCCAGGCGAAAAACCTGGGCTGGGCGACGCCTGCGGTTGGCCTGATGTTGACACCTGACAAGGCCCACTTAAACACCACCCGTCCCTGCCTCCAGGTGCGGCGACAGCGACTGATGTGGGTCTGGACTGATGGTACCGCCGCCTCCTCTTGCTCGGGGAATAGGTGGGGTTGGTACCCGGTGGACGAGCAGAGAAGGGTGTTGTGGGCGAACTCCGCCCACGCCAGTTGCTGACTCCATGTAGCTGGGTTGCTGGAGGAGTAGCACCTCAGCACCCCCTCCAGATCCTGGTTGACGTGCTCCGTCTGCCCATTCGACTGGGGATGAAAGCCGGAAGACAAGCTGACGGAGGCGCCGAGGCAGGTGGCGAACGCCTTCCAGAACCTGGAGGTGAACTGAGGGCCCCGATCTGACACCACATCTTGGAGAAGGCCGTGGATCCGGAAAACGTGCTATACCACCAACTTAGCCGTCTCCCGGGCTGACGGGAGTTTGAGAAGGGGAATGAAGCGGGCAGCCTTCGAAAACCAGTCTACAACGACCAGGATGACTGTGTATTCATCATAAGGGGGGGAGGTAGGGCAGAAATGAAATCCAGCAAGAAGTGGGACCAGGGGCGCTTGGGGATAGGCAGGGGTCAGAGCAGCCCTGCCGCGGGCTGACGTGAGCACTTAGTGCACGTGCACACCGGGCAAGCAGCCACGAAGGCACGCTTATCCCCTTCAGCTGATGGCCACCAGAACCTCCTACGCATGAACGCCAACATCCTGGCGCCCCCCGGATGGCTGGTGAGGTCGGACGCGTGCGCCCACTGAAGCAGTCGCAAGCTCGCCACCTTGGGAACGTACATCCTCCCCGATGGACCTCCGCCCGGATCGGGCTCCCGCCGTAGCGCTGCTCTGACCAGCCTATCGATTCCCCACGAAACTGGGGCAGTTGTAGTTGCTTGAGGGAGGAGGGCTGGGGCCAATCCAGTACCGCGCTGACCTTGGTTGGGTCTATCCGTAGGTCCCCCTGGGTGACGATGAACCCCAGGAAGGAGACTGTCTCCGTGTGGAACACGCACTTCTCCACCTTGACGTAGAGCTGGTGACGGAGAAGGCGTTGGAGGACCTGCCGAACGTCCTGCTGGTGTTCACTCATGTCCTTTGAAAATATTAGGATGTCATCCACATATACGAAGACGCTGAGGTCGAGGAGGTCCCGGAGTACATCATTGACCAACGCCTGGACTACGCAGGCGCGTTGGCTAGACCGAACAGCATGACTTGGTACTCGTAATTCCCACTGGGTGTGTTAAAAGCCGTCTTCCACTCGTCCCCCTCCCGAATCCTCACCAGGTTGTAGGCATTTCGTAAGTACAGCTTGGTGAAGTTCCAGGCTCCCTGCAACGACTCAAATGCCGTCGTCATCAGGGGGAGTGGGTAGCGGTTCTTAACCGTGATGTCGTTAAGCGCCCGGTAATCAATGCACGGCCGTTGCCCACCGTCCTTTTTCCCCAGGAAGAAGAAGCCCGTGCCCGCGGGTGAGGTAGATGGGCGGATGTGACCCTCAAACGAGTGCCTCGTCGATATACTCCCTCATGGCCAGCGTCTCCGGCCGGGACAAGGAAAACCTTGTGTGGGCATGGTGCCCGGCAGGAGATCGATAGCGCAGTCGTATGGCCTGTGAGGAGGTAAGCCCTTGGCACGCCTCTTACTAAACACCTCCCCCAGATCCCAATACTCCCGGAGAACGCCTGCCAGGTCTGGGCTGGTGACGGAGTCTGTAGCTGCTGTCCCCTCGGTGGCAACCGTCGCTAGGGCGGTAGGCGGTTTGGAGTGCGGGACCTGGGGAAGCGGTGAGGACTGGTAGGTGGTCTGGGATGGTGGTTTGGGCTGATGAGTGGTCGGTGGAGCCTGGAACAGGATGGGGGCAGAGCCTCCCTCCAGGATGAGCCGCCCCGTGGACCAGTCTATCCGGGGTTTGTGGGTGACCAGTCTGGGGTGCCCGAGGACGAGGGGAAAAACGGCCGTCCAGGCCCATGACCGGAATGGCTCAGAGAGGGAGAGTAATGGAATGCTCCACCTTTGGGCCAGCCCCGCGTCCATCAGGTTTTCCGCGGCCCCAGAATCCACCAGTGCATGCACCCAATGCGCAGCACGGGCCCACTGAACCCTGACGGGGAGAAAGGTCCAGGAGTCTCTGAAGTTGAGGTTTCGGTTCCGGCTCGGTAGCACCCCTCCCGATACTAGCGAGCCCTCCCGTTTCCCGGCTTCTCCGGGCATGAGTCGCAGTGGTGACCTGCCTGGCCGCAGTACAGGCAACATCCCTGGCGCTGACACCTCAGCCTCTTCATCCTGGACAAGCACGCCACACCCAGCTGCATAGCCTCCTAAGGCGTCTCCTCCCTGAATCGGCGGAAAGCCTCCGGGCTGATAGGGGGACGCGGAGGGGCGCCATCCCTCTCTCATGCGCCCTCTCACGCCGCCGATTGTTTAACCGCACCGAGAGGTCGACGAGGCCGTCCAGTCGCTCAGGCAGCTCCCTGAAGGAGAGTTCGTCCATCTTCCCTTCCGATAGCTTCTGCGTGTAAAGGACTACCAGGGCGGCCTCCTCCCATCCTGCCTCTCGAGCCCGGGTCCCGCTACTCCACGGAGTAGTCCGCCACCGAACGGTCACCCGTGAGCCGCCTCCCGGCCTCATGCCCCGACACCACCAAAGAGGTGTCGAACACCTTGCGTAGCTCCCGGGTGAATTGGTAGGAGTCGGAGCACGCCAGAGTTTGGCTCTCCCACTCCGCGGTAGCCCAGGAAAGGGCCCGACCCGTCAACAGAGTGATGATGTAGGCCACCCGGCCCTGCTCCGTCGGGAAGGAGGGTTGTAGGCTGAATACCTGGGAACATTGGGTGAGGAATTCCCTGCAGCCCTCTGGACGTCCGTCATACCTCTCCGGAGGTGGTAGGCGGGGTTCCTGCGATGTCGCAGGTGAGACAGGAGATGCTGCTGCCGTGGCTTCCTCTCCGCCGGCTGTCGGAGCTGGTCGGGTGTCCACCTGGCTCTGCATGGCGATCGTCAGCTGGCGGAGATTCTCGGTGATCTGCTGCAGACTGCGGTCGTGTTGGTTCAGCATAGCTCCCTGCGTTGCCAATGCGCTACGATACTGTGCTGCCTCTGCTGGGTCCATATTGGCTCAGTTTTCTGTAAGGGTTGGTGTGAGGTGTGACCCAGGTGCGGTGCAGGATAGACAGTAGGCATAGATGGTGAAACAAGGATCTTTACTGGTGGTCCCGAAGCCAGGATACAAAACAACGGACTTAACACGATAACAGAAAGGTGGAGCAAATACATCTCCAAAAACAGGCTGACAGCCAAAATATGACTGAAATAATAAAGAAACAGGGAGAACACATCTCAAGTACCTGTACATACTTCTCTGATCAGACACTGATTAGTACTGCTGAGCATAGAGAAACTATCAGAGAAAACTGAGCAAGAGAACACAGGGAAGTGAGGGCATAAATACACAGGTGAACATGTAGACACAGGTGACACCAATAGGATCATGATTAGTCCAGACTGTGAGTGAAAAGGTGCCTAAGGTTGTCGGAGGAGGACACCTAGTGGATCGCTCCGGAACTGCGACCCCCTCCTGTAACAAGTGAAGACCATTCACATATGGAGTCATGTAGTAACCAAAAAAGTGTTAAACAAATCAAAATATATTATTTATTTGAGATTCTTCAAATAGCCACCCATTGCCTTGATGACAGCTTTGCAAACTATTGGCATTCTCTCAACCAGCTTTATGAAATAGTCACCTGGAATGCATTTCAATTAACAGGTGTGCCTTCTTAAAAGTTAATTTGTGGAATTTCTTTCCTTCTTAATGCGTTTGAGCCAATCAGTTGTGTTGAGACAAGGTAGGGGGGGGTATACAGAAGATAGCCCTATTTGGTAAAAGACCAAGTCCATATTATGGCAAGAACAGCTCAAATAAGCAAAGAGAAACGACAGTCCATCATTACTTTAAGACATGAAGGTCAGTACTATGATGAAACTGGCTCTCATGAGGACCGCAACAGGAAGAAAGACCCAGTGTTACCTCTGTTGCAGAGGATAAGTTCATTAGAGTTACCAGCCTCAGTAATTGCAGCCCAAATAAATGCTTCACAGAGTTCAAGTAACAGACACATCTCAACATCAACTGTTCAGAGGAGACTGTGTGAATCAGGCCTTCATGGTCGAATTGCTGCAAAGAAACCACTACTAAAGGACACCAATTAGAAGAAGAGACTTGCTTGGGCCAAGAAACACGAGCAATGGACATTAGACCGGTGGAAATGTGTCCTTTTGTCTATAGAGTCCAAATTTGAGATTTCTGGTTCCAACCGCCGTGTTTTTGTGAGACCTGGTGTGGGTAAACGGATGATATCCTAATGTGTATTTCCCACCGTAAAGCATGGAGGAGGAGAAGGTGTTATGGTGTGGGGGTGCTTTGCTGGTGACACTGTCTGTGATTTATTTAGAATTCAAAGCACACTTATCCAGCATGGCTACCACAGCATTCTGCAGTGATACGCTATCCCATCTGGTTTGGGCTTAGTGGGACTATCATTTGTTTTTCAACAGGACAATGACCCAATACAGCTCCAGGCTGTGTAAGGGCTATTTTAACAAGAAGGACAGTGATGGAGTGCTGCATCAGATGACCTGGCCTCCACAAACCCCCGACCTCCACCCAATTGAGATGGTTTGGGTTGAGTCGGACCGCAGAGTGGAAGGAAAAGCAGCCAACAAGTGCTCAGCATATGTGGGAACTCCTTAAAGACTGTTGGAAAAGCATTCCAGTTGAAGCTGGTTGAGAGAATGTCAAGAGTGTGCAATGCTGTCATCAAGGCAAAGGGTGGCTATTTGAAGAATCTCAAATATATTTTGATTTGTTTAACACTTGTTTGGTTACTACATGATTCCATATGTGTTATTTCATAGTTTTGATGTCTTCACTATTATTCTACAATGTAGAAAATAGTAAAAATAAAGAAAAACCCTGGAATGAGTAGGTGTGTCCAAACTTTTGACTGGTACTGTACATCACCACAGATATTGTTTATTCCAATAGCAAATGTGAATCAAATATTATCTTTGCACTTTCTGATGTAAAGCAACGCACCACATTGTTGTCTCACAAATAATTATTCATGCACTTTTGAAGTACTTTGGAAGCTTTCCCCTCAGACTCACAACTTCAGGTATAAAAACACATGGCCCTGTGTAGCTCAGTTGGTAGAGCATGGCGTTTGCAACGCCAGGGTTCGTTTCCCACAGGGGGCCAGTATGAAAAAATGTATGCACTCACTAACTGTAAGTCGCTCTGGATAAGAGCGTCTGCTAAATGACTTAAATGTAAAAACACCATAAATAGTACGATTATCTGTGGAGAAACATGCTTTGAGATTCTGTACAAGAATCAGAGGGCTATTTTTCCAAGTTTTATTCCAGGGATAATTACTGACATACGGTGTAGTGAATAAACCAGTTCCCTTATAAATGAAAAGGTAATTATAAAGTGCTTATAATGTTTACAGCACTTGAACTAGAAGGGAACATTTTCTCTCTCAACTGACTAATCCAGCAGACTTTTCTTACACGACTCACAATCAGAATCGAACACTAAAAGATGGCTTTAGAAAAGCCGACGACACCATCAGAATGCAGCAATAAGAGCACAAAAATAGGCTTGAAATTGGGTTCTTTGCCTTTACTCTAAATGCAGAACAGCGATAATGCCTTTGAGTCTGACATCCTTGCATGATAGGAATATACACAGAGGCGGGCTATTCATATATACTGTAGATGGTGTGTAATATATCATATAATTCTGCTGAGAGCTTTAAGCTTTGATCGGCTGTTGAAGTCTCTAACTGTAAAAGTATTATTCAAGGACATAAAAGGAGAACAGGAGCGTTATGCTGGCGGTGACAGAGATGCATAACCACATGTAGATACACACGCACAATCTAGAATCGAATCTGACCTTTGAAGAAAATGCTAAAGCATAGTCTTATTCACAAATTGTTTTAGAAATACCTTGACTTGTCAAGTGCATTGGGTGCCTATGTAAACATCCATGTTTTTAAAGTAAGGAAACGGGGTACAAACTAAACTATGACATGCTAAATAAGGTTTGAACGGGACACACTGACCTAGCGATTGAGTGAGTGGATAAAAAAATATATAAAAAAATAAAACTTAACACTGAGTCCACTTGCGTATAAAACCTATTTCCTTCCTTTATAAAATGCTTTCTGCCCCAATCATTCCAATGCCCACATACGCCCCTTCCGAAGCGCTAATGATTAGTAAGAGTGCTGTTAGCAACAGTGTAACTGCAGAGGTGCAAAGAGACTAAAGTAATTACAGGGGAATTCAATAAGCCTTTATCCTAGTAAGAGAGATATAAAGAGAGAAAAAAGAGCAAAGCAGAGGAAGAGTGTGAAAGTGAGAGTAAAAGTGAGAGTGTAGAGGGGGTAAAGAGTTACTCACCATGGCTGAATATTGATAAGAGCTGTTAGCAGTTGTCAACAGATTTTGCTTGATTGCGTTTGGATGAGAAAACATGAAATGATGGAAAACAACTGATGCGGAGTTACTAATTACATTTGTCTGGGTAAAATATGCTGAGAGATGCAGCTGCACCTGGTGTTCAGCAATCGCTGATGTTGCTGCATTTCTTTCATTCTTTGAGTAAAGCTACAGTATGACTTTGAATGGCTGGTTGTAAAGGGATATGAACGCATTCTAGTGGAGCGTCAGATAGGACCATGCCCTGAAACACATGCCTCCAAATCAACACTGGGTAGAGAATGAAAGAGGTGGGGGGAATTCAGTGCAATCTATTCATTCACAGTGCTTGCTTTTAAGTTTTCCTATCAATTTTCAGTTGGCAGTAGTTGGCACTCTGATTGACACACCCTGTCCACCACAGCTCGGGCCCCTGGTTCCAAGCCCGTCCCTGGTCCCCAAACACCAGTACCTGCTCTCCCTCTGTGAAGACCCTTCGGCCAAAGCTCCAGGTGATGGTTGGGGTGGGGTCTCCAGAGGCCTCGCAGGTCAGGGTGATCTGCTCCTCCAGCTCTGATGCAGTCTGGTTGACCAGGTAGGTGATCTTGGGATGCACTAGAGAAAAAGGCAAAAATACAATTAATTGATGGATGCCAATGGAATATACACTGAGTGTACAAAACATTAGGAACACCTGCTCTTTCCATGACATAGACCGACCAGGTGAAAGCTATGAGCCCTTATTGATGTCACTGGTTAAATCCACATCAAATCAGTGTAGTTGAAGGGGAGGAGACAGGTTAAATAATGATTTTTAAGCCTTGAGACAAATAAGACATTGATTGTGTTTGTGTGCCATTCAGAGGGTGAATGGGCAATACAAAATATTTAAGTGCCTTTGAACGGGGTATGGTAGTAGGTGCCAGGCGCACCGATTTGAGTGTGTCAATAACTACAACGCTGCTGGGTTTTTCACGCTGAACAGTTTCCTGTGTGTATCAAGAATGGTCTACCACCCAATAGGACATCCAGCCAACTTGACACAACTGTGGGAAGCATTGGAGTCAACATGGGCCAGCATCCCTGTGGAACGCTTTTGACACCTTGTAGAGTCCATGCCCAATGAATTGAGGCTGTTCTGAGGGGAAAAGGGGGTGCAACTCAATATTAGGAAGGTGTTCCTAATGTTTTGTGTATTGCTTGTATGCACATTGCTATAGTAAAAACAAGAAAAACATTTCAAAAGCTCAGGGTTTTAGGACATCCAGACATCTTGACACAACTGTGGGAAGCATTGGAGTCTACATGAAAAACATTTCAAAAGCACAAAAACGCAACGTTCTTTTACTACAGTTAATGGGAATCATTTTGCTCTTACCGAACACATTCAAGCTGACTTCCTCCTCTTTCTCCCCAGCCTTGTTCCGGGCGATGCATGTGTAATCTCCTTCATCCACTTTCTTGACCTCCTTTATTATCAGCTCCGAGCCGTCGTCATTCAGGCTGTATTTATCGTCCGATTCAAGGACAATGTTGTTACTGAGGGGGGAGAGGCAGAAACACAGAGTTCACAACAACATGAAGCTAAAAATAGTCCTCTTCAGTCAGTGACTATGATCTGTTTGGGGGCTTTATCTCAAAGTTGAGCGGTTGGTAAACAAAAGGCTTGTCTCAGAACCGTAAGTCTTTAAAGCGTCGGACCAAATATCCACGTCAGAAATCGTACACAAAGCTTTTCCTCTTTCTTTCTCTGGCTCTGCTCTGTACCATAGCTATATCATTGTCACACCCTGATCTGTTTCACCTGTCTTTGTGTTTGTCTCCATCCCCCTCCAGGTGTCGCCCATCTTCCCCATTATCCCCTGTGTATTTATACCTGTGTTCTGTGTTTGTCTGTTGCCAGTTCGTCTTGTCTCGTCAAGCCTACCAGCGGTTTTCCCGTACTCCTGTTTTGCTCTAGCCCCTGGTTTTCCTGGTTTTAACCATTCTGCCTGCCCCTACCCTGAGCCTGCCTACCGTTTCTGTACCTTTCGGACTCTGCTCTGGATTACTGACCTCTGCCTGCCCTTGACCTGTCGTTTACCTGCCCCCTGTTTTTGTAAATAAACTTTTGCTATTTCGAACTGTCTGCATCTGGGTCTTACCCTGAGTCGTGATAATCATGGCTGTTTTACAAAGGGACTACATCCATAGGATGGTGATACACTGTATGATGTTAAGTTATTTATTTTTTAAATACTCTTGAATGAGCACTCTTTGAACCGCGACATGCCTGAGCTTTCCTTGAACTCTAAATCAGACATGCATACACTGGGTTTGGACTGCAGTCCCTCATCTGTATGCTTGTAGGAGCTTCAATCCTGAAGCGTTCTCCAAGGGATACCAAATGACAGGCCTATCAGCGGCCCAGGAAATAAATTACAAATGGTGGGAGCTGCTGGCCCCCCTCCTTCCCCCTCCTGACACCCTACCCCGCTTGTCTCCTTCCTCCTCCGGCGAGGCCAAGCCCTGATCGGATGTGTCTCCTCATCCTCCTATCCTTCTCATTAATTTACACTCCAAGAGGAGCTAGAGAAGCAGTACAGTAACTCTGTAATGTTGGAATTGTTGTCACACTATACTAGAGGGCCCGTTGTGTCAACAACAGCTATGCTGAGGATAGATCAAACAAGAGAGCTTTGGCCATCTTCAAGGAACTAGATAAATGGAATTCATACTGTTGACCCATTTCCTCTTTTATCATGAGAATGTTTACCTTTTGTTTACAAAAAAATATACATATTCACTTTGATCTCCCCAACCAGCTACAACAAGCCACTTTGTTTACGCTCATGAAAGACAAGATGGTTGGTGTGACTTACCGGGCCCAGGTGACTGTGGGTTCAGGGAAGCCGTCAGCATCACAGGCCAGCATCACAGACTGGTTGATGTCCGCCGTGGCATTCACCTCCGACTGCCTGGTGCGGATGCTAGGGAGCACTGAAACACAGACATACAAGCATTATTCAAAGATACAGAGGTCATACTTGAGTAGGAAATTAATTATACTAAGATGATACTAAGATAATAAGACATTGTAAGGGTGTTATATGCTTCAAACAAGTCTTTAAATGGTTTATAATTAGATAATGATGCACTATACTGGTTGGCTTTAAGGATGATAGGAGTAAATAAATGTTACTGTAAGCTTGTTACAGGCTTGTTTTTGTTTTTTACTCTGTAATGGTGTTCATAATAGCACAGTATTGGATCTATAACTATACTATATTCTAAGTGTGCTCAGATCCAAATCCCAGGGCGAGAGCATAGGCGGAAAAATAGTGGGTAGGGTGAGAGGGAGGATGTGGTACTCACCGTTGATGATGACCTTGATGATCTTCAGGTCAATCTCTCCCCTGGCCATAACACGAGCCTCACAGGTGTACGCCCCTTCATCCGTTTTCTTGATGCCTCGGATCTGGAGATGGTTGTTGCCCATGATCTTAAATCGAACTGTGAACAACCGCAAGAAAAGGAAACAGAGAAGGCTCAATCGTCATTAACAGTGGGTAGTGTAGGTTTAACACAAGGCAACATGGGAAACCACACATACAATGCGACTTAGGAGGCATGGTCTGAGTTACAGAGGAATGCTGCATTTGCCCACTCCCAGCAGCAATATTACAATGTAAAAATAGTCATGAGTTATACATAGGTGTGGAGAGAAGATGATTTTTAGAACCACATGATACGGTAAATAACTCGCCACCAGAAAAAGATTGATCTGTCATATTAGTGACATATAGACTCATCAAAAAAAAAGCTCCACCATCCATCCACTGGAATAATGTTAATTTACATATGTTCAATGTTTCAATGTTTATTTAGAAAAATAAGTGCTGTACTATTCACCGTGAGATTTGGTTACATTGCTCAACAGAGCATTGTCATGGCATGATGACTCTTATTCTATATCCTTTATATCTATACTGTAGTAAATGTGGTAAAACATGGACCATGTAAACATACAGATGCTGAAAGCAACTACTACTACTTCTTGAATTGTGTTGTCAAAGCTCTACTATGTAAATATTCTATGAATCCTCTTTACTCTTTAAGTTCAAACATCTGGCAGCCAGCGTAGAAATATTGGCAACTGTGTTAAGTCAACCCTCTTTTGAAGCGGTGCCAGACGTAGATCTGGTTTAGTGAATGTGTATTTGGGCAAAAGCTTTGAATTCATTAACCAGACTTTTTAAATAGCTCTCTCTGAGCTGTGAAACACATATTAGCATGAAAAAGAAGTGTACTTTGAGCTATAAGCACATGCAGCTTTGATATGGAAAAGTTAACTGGAGCAATGTGGAAAATGGTATTTACATAAGCAGTATGGGTTTCAGTCTGGGCTACAATTAGTGGTTTTCTAGTGAAAAACACATCCCTGTCCAGGGTCCAAGAAAACGCCACACACCAGAGCGCTGTGGTCACCCTGAGCTTCCCAGTGGTCGCCAGAGGGAGGGGTCTTCTAAGGTTAGAATAGTGCAGTCAGGAGAAAAACAAAATCGTTCAGAATGCCTCTCTGACAGCATCCCACTCAACTTGACTAAATCATCTAAATATGAAGCCTTTAAATATCCTTTCACAACTGATCAAGAAATATCCTGTTTCCTGTCCTCACTTCATCCATTATGTCGAAACACTCAAATTACCAAAAGGCTGGTCTGTGTTCTTAGGGAGAGAGCGAATGAGTGGGGGGTGAATAAAAAAAAGTAGGCATATATGATGAAAGCAAACAAAAAAACAGGGAAAGGGGGGTGAGCTGCACGACTCGGGGTAGTAGGCAACCACACATTGGCACATCAATTTGTGTACAAGCCTTACCGTCTTTTGTAACCTGGATCTTTGCGCCTTTGTGCTTCCAGATGATGGTGGCGGGAGGCGAGCTGACGACATCACAGATGATGTCAGCGTCATCCCCTTCATTAAACTCCTGTGGGGAAGGGGCGTTCTTGAAGGTTATCTTTTCTGTATGGGAGAAGAATAGAAGTCCACTGTCAATTGCATTTCCTGAACCAGTCAACAAACTTAATAGACCAACATGTGCTATGGCAAGTGCTTTCTTTGTTACCCAGTCTATGCATTTGTCGTGGCATTCCAACTGTTCATGATGGAACATACTATACAGTTAGTATTATTGTATATTCTGTATATGCGGGTTCTCTAAATTAAGATAAATAGATGGATACCATTACAATGATACTAGGGCGAAGATACAATCAACAATACTGTATGTAGGAGGACAATTGAAGTAAACAAATATGCACAAAATATGCACAGACACTTTTTAAAATTACATTCTTCAAAATTACATTGTGCACGCCACAAATATGTACAGATAATACAGTGAAGTGATATCATTTGGTGGTAATCCACTAAATTACAATGAATAATATCAACACTTTTCAAGGAGTTTGAGTTTAAGAGGGAACTTACGGAAGATTTTCACATTGACAGTGCCCTGAGACTCCTTGTCTCCATTTTTGGCCACACACTTGTAGACTCCGGCATTGTCCACATCAGCATTGTAGATAGTGAGGGTGGACGAGGACTCGTCGTTGCGGTTCACAATTATGTCCTGTCTGTTCGGTAAGAGCTTCTCACCGTTCGGGGCATACCAATCAATGTCCTTTGCGTCTCCGACAACTGAGGGATGAATAGAGGCAGGGTGGATGTGTGAGCAGAGTGCGAATGCACTGTTTATGTGTCTTCAGCAGTTTATATGAATGATACCCAAGCAGAGAAATATGTCCTGCCTTGCGAGATGATGCTGCGTCTGAGGTATGCATTATAGCTTTTTTTCGCCAAGGTTAACGGGTTTCTCTACTTAGCAAAATAGCATCCATCCTAACGCTGTATATGTCACCTTTGCAAGCTGAAAATATGTCATGAACATGAGATAAAACCTAAAAGTATATAATGTAGGCATAATTCCACAACATCTCATCCTTATCACTCTCAACAAAGATGTGAATATCCTGACAAACAAGCAACATATTTTCGTTATAAATTGACTAATACTAGACCAGTATTCCCTAGGGCTACCTGCTTCAAGGAATGTGAAATCCATCTTCATATCAATATGCACAAAAAGATAACTCTTTTACATATTTGCTCAGATGATGTACTACCTGAAAAAAGACTGAAATGAAAACTCCACCATTTATATTTTGAAAGAAGGGCAAAGCCAAGTTTTCTGGAATCTTTCACTCCCTCATTCGTAATGGAATAAACAGTATATTGCTGACATCTTACTGCAAAAAAATGACACAGCTATCTACAGTTATTTTCATTCAAAGGAAACGTTAAAGTGAAATGTTTTCATCTTCCTTCCATGACATATTGAGCCTCTCTTTTCTTTGCTATTCAACAACAGGATGCTGACCTGCAGCAGTCTGCCAGTAGTGGGGGGTAACTGACCACAGTTGCAGGTTAGCATCCCAGGAAACCCATGCTACTGCAGCCATGAGAACTGCTGTAGCACCTGCACTTTATTTAGAGTTATATTCTATATCAAGCTGTCAAAATACTGTAGCTATTTGGGAGTTTGCTGTTGTGGAGGCGATGGTATCTGTACCACACCTACCTTCGCAGAGGAAGAATTTGGACTCCCCGACGCTGATCTCTCCTTGCATCGGTGTGATCTCCACCTGCAGGGAGGCTAGAAGAGAAAAACACAGAGAAAGCAGGTCTCAGAACAGTTCAAGTCAAACTATGCATTTGTATGCATTTGTACATAGTCCCAATACACTTTACATACAGCAGGTCCTATAACAGGTGTGGCCAAGGGGAGAGGGACTATGACAGGATGACACAGCGGCAAAGCACAGTGAGGCAAGGCACGGCACACTGAAATGCATCAACAGCTTGACTGAACATCTGCTGCTGATCAACCTAAGATGAGCTGTTTCCCACCTTTCACTTTTCAATATGATGCTGCATCTATGCCGATAATTGGATTCAGTTAACAAATAAGCATTTTATTGTTTGCAGCCTCATTTTAGTAAAAGCACAGTCACTAAAACAAAGCGGCGCAGACATAGTCGTAGAGTTGGTATGCCAAGTCAACAAATGAAAAAATGTCTCACCCAACATTCTCACATCGTAGACGTATAGGCCACAGTAGCATGTATTTAGATAACAATGTGTTAATTGCCGGAGATCTGGCAAGGTCTCAGCATTGCTAATGCAGTAGGCAGCTCCCATCTGCTTTAGTGGGATTGTTAGTGAGGTTGGGATGATGGTAGGGGTGTGCGGGTAACATAATGAAATGTGGTGGAACAACCCGTAGCCATGGCAACCACAAGTACTGTCAAATCCACTTATTGAAAAACCTCTGTGTTGGATAGGCAGATTCTCTGACTAAATATGACAATTAGGCCCTGGCACTATCAAAAAGGACAATGAATTATATGCCTCTCGCAAACTTATTTTAGACTTACAATTACCCTGGTGTCCGGCGAGTCGATAAGATTTTATAATGGCACGTAAAGCCTACATTTTCCCTAGATACTAATGAAAGCCACCTGACCGAGCTATCCCTGTGTTCTCTCTATTTTTTCATCTTTCACAGAGTGTCCACTAAGGAAGTGTAATGCCATAAATCAAAGCATATTAGCTTCCTGAGATGCTGCCGAATACATTTTATATTTCTGCATCAGCTAAAGCGGGTGACAGAGATGAGATTTAGAATGTATCGGAGAGAAGCAGCTGGTGTTTGTTCTCTTCTGCTCTGCTGGATAAATTAAAGAGGAATCAACTCCCAACTGAGAGACAGGAGAGATATACTCCAAAGTTCCGGGACAGCATACCTTAAAGATTTACATCTTCTTAACGCAAGGTGTGCCGGGACGACGGCAGAGGAATCTTTCTTCAAAATTCTCTGATGTGGCCTATTTTAACACTTTTCTCTTACCAAATTAGGTCTGGCACTCTCTCTGCCATGATCTGTGCCTCAAGAGCAGGGTTAAAAGTAGGCAGGTACAATCCGGTACGGCATCGTGGCAAAATAAATAGTGGGAGCCCGCCATACCGGTAAAACGTGAGCCTATAACAATAACACAAAATGCCAAAAAAACTATTATTTATTACCGAATGTCAGCTACATGAAAAATTTGACTTGAAAACGGGTGGTATACGCTCCAAATTGCATTGTGGTTTGACAAGAATAATTTGTATATTTTTTTAATTATTATTATTATTATTTTTTTTTAGGTGGTAGAACAGCTTTAATAGTGCAGATAGATTGTAGCTTCCATCAATGTAATTGTCTCCATAATTTCCAATCCCCCATATATATACACTACCGATCAAAAGTTTGGACACACCTACTCATTCAAGGGTTTTTCTTTATTTTTACTATTTTTTACATTGTAGAATAATAGTGAAGACATTAAAACTATGAAATAACACATATGGAATCATGTAGTAACCAAAAAAGTGTTAAACAAATCAAAACATATTTTATATTTGAGATTCTTCAAATAGCCACCCTTTGCCTTGATGACAGCCTTGCACACTCTTGAGTGTGCAAAGCTTTGTCACACCAGCCTTCACTTTGGCTCCCCCTCCTGTCCATCTCAGGCGTTCGGCGTCGCCGGCCTTCTAGCTACTGCCGAACCTACTGCTGGCAAATGCCCTTCAGTCATCAACCCCGTACTTGTCTCGTCATCATTACACACACCTGCTTTCAATCCCCACTCTATCACTATATACAGTTGAAGTCGGAAGTTTACATACACTTAGGTTGGAGTCATTAAAACTCGTTTTTCAACCACTCCACAAATGTCTTGTTAACGAACTATAGTTTTGTCAAGTCGGTTAGGACATCTACTTTGTGCATGACACAAGTAATTTTTCCAACAAATGTTTACAGACAGATTATTTCACTTATAATTCACTGTATCACAATTCCAGTGGGTCAGAGGTTCACATACACTAAGTTGACTGTGCCTTTAAACAGTTTGGAAAATTCCAGAAAGTGATGTCATGGCTTTAGAAGCTTCTGATAGGCTAATTTACATAATTTGAGTCAATTGGAGGTGTACCTGTGGATGTATTTCAAGGCCTACCTTCAAACTCAGTGCCTATTTGCTTTGTAGACCTCCACAAGTCTGGTTCATCCTTGGGAGCAATTTCTAAATGCCTGAAGGTACCACGTTCATCTGTACAAACAATAGTATGCAAGTATAAACAATATGGGACCACGCAGCTGTCATACCGCTCAGGAAGGAGAAGCGTTCTGTCTCCTAGAGATGAACGTACTTTGGTGTGAAAAGTGCAAATCAATCCCAGAACAACAGCAAAGGACCTTGTGAAGATGCTGGAGGAAACAGGTACAAAAGTATCTATATCCACAGTAAAACGAGTCCTATATCGACATAACCTGAAAGGCCGCTCAGCAAGGAAGAAGCCACTGCTCCAAAACTGCCATAAAAAAGCCAGACTACGGTTTGCAACTGCACATGGAGACAAAGATCGTACTTTTTGGAGAAATGTCCTCTGGTCTGATGAAACAAAAATAGAACTGTTTGGCCATAATGACCATCGTTATATTTGGAGGAAAAAGGGGGAACTTGCAAGCCGAAGAACACCATCCCAACCGTGAAGCACGGGGGTGGCAGCATCATGCTGTCGGTGTGCTTTGCTGCAGGAGGGCCTGGTGCACTTCACAAAATAGATGGCACCATGAGGAAGGACAATTATGTGGATATATTGTAGCAACATCTCAAGACATCAGTCAGGAAGCTAAAGCTTGGTCGCAAATGGGTCTTCCAAATGGACAATGACCCCAAGCATACTTCCAAAGTTGTGGCAAAATGGCTTAAGGACAACAAAGTCAAGGTATTGGACTGGCCATCACAAACCCCTGATCTCAATCCTATAGAAAATCTGTGGGCAGAACTGAAAAAGCGTGTGCGAGCAAGGAGGCCTACAAACCTGACTCAGTTACACCAGCTCTGTCAGGAGGAATGGGCCAAAATGTATTGTGGGAAGCTTGTGGAAGGCTACCCGAAACATTTGACCCAAGTTAAACAATTTAAAGGCAATGCTACCAAATACTAATTGAGTGAATGTAAACTTCTGACCCACTGGGAATGTGATGAAATAAATAAAAGCTGAAATAAATAATTCTCTCTACTATTATTCTGACATTTCACATTCTTAAAATAAAGTGGTGATCCTAACTGACCTAAGACAGGGAATTTTTACTAGGATTAAATGTCAGGAATTGTGAAAAACTGAGTTTAAATGTATTTGGCTAAGGTGTATGTAAACTTCCGACTTCAAATGTATATACTCCCTCTGCCATTGTAAATGTTACTTGTTTTCCTGAGAGGAATCTCTCCTACTATTTCCTGTACCTTTTTGTTTATGAAGATATATTTTGAGCACAACAGCGTTTGGGTTTCGTCCCACTTTGATCTATGGTGCTTAAATAAATTCAGTAGTTCTAAACCTGCGACTGTCTCCTGCCTACTCCTCTCTACACCAGTGACAGAATGACTGACCCAAGAAAACAGGAAGCAGCAGGACATCCCGACCTCTCCGCTGTAGGAGCGAAGCTCTGCCACCACGACACGTGCCTTGAGCACCTCGGGACTGCCATGGACGAGGTGCTCCAGGCCGTACGCCAACTGCAGGCTACACAACCACCTTCCCAGCTCCCCGTGGTCATTCCAGCCACCCCACCACCATCTACATCACCCGGTCTGATCAACAACGTCCACCTGCCCCTCCCGGAGCGGTTTGACAGCACCCCAGCTCACTATAGGGGGTTTCTCCTGCAGTGTGACCTCCACCTTGCCTGTCATGCCGGGCTCTGGAGTGGGCGCATGCCGTCTGGGTGAGGTATGGTCCAGAAATGCAGTCCTATGAGCGCTTCACCCAACTCTTCCGTGCCGTCTTCGTCCACCCAACAGAGGGCCGAGAGGGAGGTGAGCGTCTCCTCCGTCTACGCCAGGGGTCCAGGACAGCGTCGGAGCACGCTCTGGATTTCCGGACGGTGGCTGCGTCCACTGGCTGGAATGACCAGGCCCTGTTGACGGTTTTCCACAGTGCGCTATAGGCGGACGTACAGACCGAGCTGGCCTGTCGCGATGAGGACCTCACGCTGGACCAGCTCATCGCCATCGCCATCCGCCTGGATAATCTCCTGCGTGCCCGTCGTCGCCCATCCCGGGGGTTCGAGTCTCTCCCAGGAACCTCCAGCGAGACTGAGCCCATGGAGGTGGGCACGACGCACCTTCCCCCTGCGGAACATCAACGCGGCCGCCAACAGGGTCTCTGCTCCTACTGCTGGGAGTCGGACCACCCCTGGAACACCTGTCCCAGAAGGAGCACCAGGCGAGGAAGCGACAGGCCGAGGAGCGCTCCTACACCTTCCCAGGTAGGCGTGGACGTGCCTTGCTCCTCTCTGTCCACCCAGCCCGTCCTCCTCCCTGTCACCTTCCCTGACTATCCTGGTCCCCCACTGAGTCCTGCCCTAGTGAACTTAGGTGCTGCAGGCAATTTCCTAGACCGTTCAGTGGCCTTATCATTACGCATTCTTCTAGTCCCTTTACAACCCCATATCCCAGTCAATGCCCTAGACAACCGTCCCCCAGGAACAGGACTGGTGCGCCAGACCACGATTCCCATTTCCCTCACAGTTAATCACAACCACCATGAACGCATCACTTTCCTCATCTTAGGCTCTCCTGCACACCCCATAGTTTTAGGTTTCCCCTGGCTACAGTTGCATAACCCCAGTATATCGTGGACAGAGAGGAGGTTGTTGGGTTGGTCACAGGAGTGTCAGGGGAGGTGTCTCTCTGTGTCAATCTGTGCCACCGCCGTGGAAAGTTCGGACCAGGTCACCCACGTCCCTATCCCGGAGGAATACTGGGACCTACAGGTGGCCTTTTCGAAGACTCGTGCCACATGCCTGCCCCCACATCTAACCCTTCCTGGGCTATTGGATATCCACCACAGGAGTGGAGAAGGAAGAGCAGAAGGTCAGTTCAGTACGGTCGTGGCCTGTTCCATCCAACATCAAGGCGGTGCAGCGCTTCCTTGGTTTTGCCAACTATTTTAGGCGCTTCATTAGGGGTTTCAGCACAGTGGTGGCCCCTCTCAACTCCCTCCTGAAGGTAGGTCCTCGACAGCTGCGCTGGACTGGGGAGGCCAAAAAAGCCTTCCATGCACTCAAGGAACGTTTTACTAACGTAGCTGTTCTGGCTCACCCTAACCCGTCTCTGCCCTTCATCGTGGAGGTGGATGCCTCCGAGGTTAGAGTAGGGACTGTTCTCTCCCAACGCATTGGATCGCCGCCTAATCTCCATCCATGCCCCTTCTACTCACGGAAGCTGTCTCCCGCGGAGCGGAATTACAACGTGGGGGATCGTGAGTTGTTGGCCGTAAAGAAGGCATTGAAAGCATGGTGGCACTGGCTGGACTTGTCTGGACGGACCCCCAGAACATGGAGTACATTCGAGCAGCGAAGAGGATGGACCCGCGTCAGGCCAGGTGGGCCCTATTCTTCACCAGGTTTGACTTTACCCTCTCCTACCGGCCGGGATCAAAGAACGTTAAGGACGATGTGTTGTCCCGGGTGCATGACACAGAGGATCGGAGGGAGAAAGTGACACCCATTATTCCCCTGTCCCACATTGTGGCTCCTGTCGTGTGGAATGTGGACGCGGACATCTGTTGAGCCCTGCGACAGGAGCCCTCACCTGCCCACTGTCCCGAGGGACGTATCTACGTGCCCTCTGTGCGGCACCGTCTCCTCGCCTGGGCACACACAGCACCTGTGTCGGGGCACCCGGGTATAGCCTGTACTATCGACTGTCTCTCCGCCAAGTACTGGTGGCCCATCTTGGCCCGGGACGTCCGGGTTTACGTCTCTTCCTACTCCATCTGTGCACAGAGCAAGACACCTAGACACCTCCCCTATGGCAAACATCACCCGCTGCCAGTTCCACAACGACCCTGGTCCCATCTCTGTGACTTTGTCACAGACCTTCCCCCCTAGGAGGGGCACACCACCATCCTGGTCGTTGTGGACCGGTTTTCCAAAACCTGTTGTTTGATTCCTCTGCCTGGTCTCCCTACGGCCATGCAGACCGCGGAGGCTCTCTTCTCTCACATCTTTCGGCACTACGGGATCCCTGAGGACATTGTGTCTGACCGTGGTCCTCCGTTCACCTCCCGTGTCTGGAAGGCCTTCATGGAACGACTGGGGGTCACAGTCAGCCTCACCTCTGAGTACCGTCCCCAATCTCATGGGCAGGTGGAAAGGGAAAATCAGGAACTGGGTAGGTACCTTCATAGTTACTGTCAGGATCGGCCGGGGGAGTGGGCTTTATTTCTGCCTTAGGCAGAATAAGCACAAAACTCCCTCCGTCACTCCTCCACTAACCTCACACCCTTTCAGTGTGTTCTAGGCTATCAGCCGGTCCTGGCACCAGAGTCAGATCGAGGCTCCTGCGGTGGATGATTGGTTCCGGCGCGCCAAGGAGGTATGGAACACAGCGCACACCTGTCTCCAGCGCGTCGTCCTCCGGCAGAAGGCGCAGGCCGATCGTCACCGCAGTGTGGCCCCGGTTTTTCACTCCGGTGACACGGTCTGGCTTTCTACGAAGGACCTGCTCCTCCGCCTGCCCTGCCGGAAGCTGAGCCCACGGTTTGTGGGGCCGTTCAAAGTCCTGAGGAGAGTCAATGAGGTGACGTACAGATTACAGCTCCACGTCAATTACCGTATATCACCCTCATTTCATGTATCTCTCCTCAGGCCAGTGGCAGCTGGTCCCTTGGCAAGTGTTGGACCCCATGACGCACCTCCCCCTCCCTTGGACGTTGAGAGGGCAATTTTTGCTAAAAGCATTATTATGTCATTGATCAATTGACTATGACTTTTCAAATCACCCAGTAGTGCCATCTGCAGGGTTAGCTCCAGGTAAATGTTACACTTCTTCAACCATTCCTGGACCTGCGACCAAAAACAAGTTACATATGGACAGTTCCAAAACAAATGATCTAATGATTCTGTCTCTTTGCAGCAAAATCTGCAGAGCTGGGATGGTGGTATCCCACATAAAGTGGGGGGAAAAAGTATTTAGTCAGCCACCAATTGTGCAAGTTCTCCCACTTAAAAAGATGAGAGAGGCCTGTAATTTTCATCATAGGTGCACGTCAACTATGAGAGACAAATTGAGATTTTTTTTCTCTAGAAAATCACATTGTAGGATTTTTAATGAATTTATTTGCAAATTATGGTGGAAAATAAGTATTTGGTCACCTACAAACAAGCAAGATTTCTGGCTCTCACAGACCTGTAACTTCTTCTTTAAGAGGCTCCTCTGTCCTCCACTCGTTACCTGTATTAATGGCACCTGTTTGAACTTGTTATCAGTATAAAAGACACCTGTCCACAACCTCAAACAGTCACACTCCAAACTCCACTATGGCCAAGACTAAAGAGCTGTCAAAGGACACCAGAAACAAAATTGTAGACCTGCACCAGGCTGGGAAGACTGAATCTGCAATAGGTAAGCAGCTTGGTTTGAAGAAATCAACTGTGGGAGTAATTATTAGGAAATGGAAGACATACAAGACCACTGATAATCTCCCTCGATCTGGGGCTCCACGCAAGATCTCACCCCGTGGGGGTCAAAATGATCACAAGAACGGTGAGCAAAAATCCCAGAACCACACGGGGGGACCTAGTGAATGACCTGCAGAGAGCTGGGACCAAAGTAACAAAGCCTACCATCAGTAACACACTACGCCGCCAGGGACTCAAATCCTGCAGTGCCAGACGTGTCCCCCTGCTTAAGCCAGTACATGTCCAGGCCAGTCTGAAGTTTGCTAGAGTGCATTTGGATGATCCAGAAGAGGATTGGGAGAATGTCATATGGTCAGATGAAACCAAAATAGAACTCTTTTGGTAAAAACTCAACTCGTCGTGTTTGGAGGACAAAGAATGCTGAGTTGCATCCAAAGAACACCATACCTACTGTGAAACATGGGGGTGGAAACATCATGCTTTGGGGCTGTTTTTCTGCAAAGGGACCAGGACGACTGATCCGTGTAAAGGAAAGAATGAATGGGGCCATGTATCGTGAGATTTTGAGTGAAAACCTCCTTCCATCAGCAAGGGCATTGAAGATGAAACGTGGCTGGGTCTTTCAGCATGACAATGATCCCAAACACACCGCCCGGGCAACGAAGGAGTGGCTTCGTAAGAAGCATTTCAAGGTCCTGGAGTGGCCTAGCCAGTCTCCAGATCTCAACCCCATAGAAAATCTTTGGAGGGGAGTTGAAAGTCTGTGTTGCCCAGCGACAGCCCCAAAACATCACTGCTCTAGAGGAGATCTGCATGGAGGAATGGGCCAAAATACCAGCAACAGTGTGTGAAAACCTTGTGAAGACTTACAGAAAATGTTTGACCTGTGTCATTGCCAACAAAGGGTATATAACAAAGTATTGAGAAACTTTTGTTATTGACCAAATACTTATTTTCCACCATAATTTGCAAATAAATTCATAAAAAATCCTACAATGTGATTTTCAGGATTTTTTTTTCTCATTTTGTCTGTCATAGTTGATGTGTACCTATGATGAAAATTACAGGCCTCTCTCATCTTTTTAAGTGGGAGAACATGCACAATTGGTGGCTGACTAAATACTTTTTTCCCCACTGTATACACTGCTCAAAAAAATAAAGGGAACACTTAAACAACACATCCTAGATCTGAATGAATGAAATACTCTTATTAAATACTTTTTTCTTTACATAGTTGAATATGCTGACAACAAAATCACACAAAAACTATCAATGGAAATCAAATTTATCAACGCATGGAGGTCTGGATTTGGAGACACCCTCAAAATTAAAGTGGAAAACCACACTACAGGCTGATCCAACTTTGATGTAATGTCCTTAAAACAAGTCAAAATGAGGCTCAGTAGTGTGTGTGGCCTCCACTTGCCTGTATGACCTCCCTACAACGCCTGGGCATGCTCCTGATGAGGTGGCGGATGGTCTCCTGAGGGATCTACTCCCAGACCTGAACTAAAGCATCCGCCAACTCCTGGACAGTCTGTGGTGCAACGTGGCGTTGGTGGATGGAGCGAGACATGATGTCCCAGATGTGCTCAATTGGATTCAGGTCTGGGGAACGGGCGGGCCAGTCCATAGCATCAATGCCTTCCTCTTGCAGGAACTGCTGACACCCTCCAGCCACATGAGGTCTGGCATTGTCTTGAATTAGGAGGAACCCAGGGCCAACCGTACCAGCATATGGTCTCACAAGGGTTCTGAGGATCTCATCTCGGTACCTAATGGCAGTCAGGCTACCTCTGGCGAGCACATGGAGGGCTGTGCGGCCCCCCAAAGAAATGCCACCCCACACCATGACTGACCCACCGCCAAACCGGTCATGCTGGAGGATGTTGCAGGCAGCAGAACGTTGTCCACGGCGTCTCCAGACTCTGTCACGTCTGTCACATGTGCTCAGTGTGAACCTGCTTTCATCTGTGAAGAGCACAGGGCGCCAGTGGCGAATTTGCCAATCTTGGTGTTCTCTGGCAAATGCCAAACGTCCTGCACGGTGTTGGGCTGTAAGCACAACCCCCACCTGTGGATGTCGGGCCCTCATACCACCCTCATGGAGTCTGTTTCTGACCGTTTGAGCAGACACATGCACATTTGTGGCCTGCTGGAGGTCATTTTGCAGGGCTCTGGCAGTGCTCCTGCTCCTCCTTGCACAAAGGCGGAGGTATCAGTCCTGCTGCTGGGTTGTTGCTCTCCTACGGCCTCCTCCACGTCTCCTGATGTACTGGCCTGTCTCCTGGTAGCGCCTCCATGCTCTGGACACTACGCTGACAGACACAGCAAACCTTCTTGCCACAGCTCGCATTGATGTGCCATCCTGGATGAGCTGCACTACCTGAGCCACTTGTGTGGGTTGTAGACTCCGTCTCATGCTACCACTAGAGTGAAAGCAACGGCAGCATTCAAAAGTGACCAAAACATCAGCCAGGAAGCATAGGAACTGAGAAGTGGTCTGTGGTCACCACCTGCAGAACCACTTCTTTATTGGGGGTATCTTGCTAATTGCCTATAATTTCCACCTGTTGTTTATTCCATTTGCACAACAGCATGTGACATGTATTGTCAATCAGTGTTGCTTCCTAAGTGGACAGTTTGATTTCACAGAAGTGTGATTGACTTGGAGTTACATTGTGTTGTTTAAGTGTTCCCTTTATTTTTTCGAGCAGTGTATATAACATTCTATTGGTTGCAAGAATTTTGTATAATCATTTAAATTGACAAATTCTTAAGTTTTGAAACTGGTGTTTAGCGTATCAGTTCAAAAACCATGTGCCATGGAATCGGTACATTGGAAATCTCTATATCTATATCACACAGCTGTCAATTTTTTGGTCCTAAATGAAACTGGTATACTTTATTATTTATCACAATTTTCTTTAACCAATTTTGGTCTTGATTGCAGGGCCGACAGACAAGTTCCTTACTTTTTCTCCCTTCCACTTGCCTCTTCCATTTTTGTGGTAATGCAGCAATTCGTTGGTTGTAATTTTGGGTAGAGCAGACATTTCCATATATTGTTGTTAGCTGCATGTGTGACATAACCCCACCGGTCCTACTTATGATATCATTTACAAAGATTAAACCTTTCAATTCTTTAAAATCAATTAGTATATTTGAGTTTAACCACAATATTAGTTGTATTATTTGCTCTGTCTTTTCTGGTGGATTAAACTGAAATGTATGGTCTTTATGGTGGGGGATTCGTATGACATTGCCAGTAGTAAGATTTGAGTTTGATTTTCAAAATGACAAGGGCTGTAGCTTTCAAATGATGAGTCACTTTCTATATTTCTGACACCATTAAAATTAGGGTGGGTACCCCCCAAACTAGCTGGAGCCTGTACAGGGTCCAAACAATCACTCAGAGTTTAACAGGTTATACCAACTGCCAACATATACATGCTAATGCTAAAGCTAACAACACAAGGTCGACTGGTAGGGACCACACATCGGTGGTTGTCTGTGCTGTGCTTTTTAAACACTCCCTCACAGTATGGCAGACTTTCACAGCACTGTTAAACTTCAGCTAAAATAGCAGGGGAGAACATACATTAAAGGAGAAGTTTACTCAAAATCCAGAAACTTTCAAGTGAATCCATGCTTTGAAACTAGTTCAGTGGAGTTTGCCCTCTCCCCCTCTTTGTCCCTGTAGTGCTGTACTGAAACGGTTGAAAAAACAGGTCACATGACTTGTGACGTTGCTGGATGCAGACAATTATGTAAAAACATTCCTTACACCAGGATACTTTAACTGGTGACTATCCAGGAGAACAAAGAAAAAGGAGCACAATGTTGCTGCATAAATCTGATAGAATTATTGATGGGACAAGTAAACAATTGGCTCACATTTCGCCATGAATCGTCTTCATTCATTAAGTATCCTGGGGTAAGGAATGTTTTTTGGATTTTCAAGTACCTCAGTCGAGCACCTGATTTCCCCTTTTTTGTTCAAGCTGGGCTGAAGCGCGTTTGGGTATATCTTCTTTCCAATGCAATTATGTAATTTGGGTGAACTATACCTTTAACAATGGGTGGGGTTCTTTAAAAAAATGTATCACCTAAGAGCAGAAACAGCACCATCTAGGAAGTCAGAATCTGGTAATATCAGGACGTAGGATGGGACATAAACCCAACAACTTCAATGACAAATTTCTCTAAAACGGGGAAAAAAAACATCACCAAATTCACTGAGAATACATTACATAGGATGAAGAAAAAATACTCAGAGCCGCAGCTCCATACTACTTGTCAAACAGAGAACTGATAGTATATACTCGTTGTTGGGGTGGGATTGGCGTGGGGTGTTGGGGGATACGTAGATAGCTTTTGACCATTTCTTTGGATTCCTCGATTGGTCCAAATCGAATGTTTGGTACTATATTTATTGAATATTATATGAATCCTATAACATTAATAATTTCTCAGAGATCAAATTATATTTCAACAAAAGAATGTTGCAAGAATGCTAATCTTATCTGTTTCTAACAACAGAAACGATTTCAGAACAATCTTTGATGGTGGATGTCGAAATCCTCTTTCTTGTGCTTTTGGGGTGGAAATGCCCTCTTAGATATTTATATATATATATTCCATAAACATTATCTGTGCTTTGTTAGATGGAAACACATCCTCAGAGGCAGTGAAAACAGAGCTGTCTAAAGCATGTTCACACTGCTTGGTATGAGGTATCACACAGGGACAACAATAACTGCTCTTATTCCCGCTCTCACCAACTAGGGCATTGGCGAAACCACAAACCCCAACTCTGAGGACAAAGACAACTGATGAAAAAGAAACCAAATGTATTTCAGGCCAACTGGATAAAAATATTTATATTCGGTGAGCTTTTGTATTTCAAACTCTTTAAAAGGAGGCTGAAGCTTGAAACTCCTGAGTGAATACAGTAACACAGTAGAGTTTTTTAACCTCATACACTTCCAAACGTCGACACAGCTAAAAGTGAGATGATGTGTCCTTGCTGAGAGCATATAGGAAACAAATAAGCACACGATACATACTGGGGCGGGAGATCGATAACCTTAATTACAACACAAATCCCAAACACTTCAGCCTCTACTGCTGCTGCCTGCCGCTGCTCCTGTTTCTGCTCGAATGTTCTGGCACATAGGGCCCGGAGCAAAGTCCCTGCACACCAAGCAATTCTGCCCGTAATTTAATGGAGAGATAACTCTAGCGCTTTATCCTGGATATGTATTTCTGAACGATGACGACCTAGGAAAAAACTCCTAAAAGAACATGCACACAGGCATGTGCTGTGCAAGTTGGAAACAGCTCATTGCTGGAGCAGCGAGCAGATACAATAAGGTAATTTATTGGACAGTTTTAAATGTTGAGGAAGCCAACTGAAGATACATTCCATGATCAAAAGTATGTGGACACTTGCTCATCGAGCATCTCATTCCAAAATCATGGCCATTAATATGGAGCTGGTCCCCCCTTTGCTGCTATAAAAGCCTCCACTTTTATGGGAAGGCTTTCCACTATATGTTGGATCATTGCTGCGTTGACTTGCTTCCATTCAGCCACAAGAGCATAAGTGAGGTCGGGCACTGATGTTGGGCGATTAGGCCTTGCTCGCAGTCAGCATTCCAATTCATCCCAAAGGTGTTCAATGGGGTTGAGGTCAGGGCTCTTTGCAGGCCAGTCAAGTTCTTCCACACTGATCTCGACAAACCATTTCTGTATGGACCTTGCTAATGCACGGGGGCATTGTCATGCTGAAACAGGAAAGGGCCTTCCCCAAACTGTTGCCACAAAGTTGAAAGCACAGAATCGTCTAGAATGTCATTGTAGGCTATAGCGTTAAGATTTCCCTTCACTAGAACTAAGGGGCCTAGCCCGAAACATGAAAAACAGCCCCAGACCATTATTCCTCCTCCACCAAACTTTACCTGCCCCAATGCATAATGCCAACTGTAGTGTTCTCCTGGCATCCGCCAAACCCAGATTCGCAGTCGGTGAAGCGTGATTAATCACTACAGAGAACACATTTCCACTGCTCCAATGGCGGCAAGCTTTACACCACTCCAGCCAATGCTTGTGTGCAGCTGCTCGGTCATGGAAACCCATTTCATGAAGCTCCCGAAGAACAGTTTTTGTGCTGACGTTGCTTCCGGATATTTCCAATTCACAATAATAGCACTTACAGTTGCCTGGGGCAGCTCTAGCAGGGCAGAAAGGTGGCATCCTATGACGGTGCCACATTAAAAGTCATTGAGCTCTTCTGTAAGGCCATTCTACTGCCAATGTTTCTATGAAGATTGCATGGCTGTGTGCTCGATTTTATACACTTTTTCAGCAACGGGTGTGGCTGAAATAGCCGAATCCACTAATTTGAAGGGGTGTCCACATACTTCTGTATATATAGTGTATCTCTATTGGGGCAAAGAACACACCTGAGACTGCCCATAAATGTTTGCCTGACCAATTTATGTAAAAGCCATAACCTAACAGATTAAACATCAAATCAAATCAAATTGTATTGGTCACATACACATATTTAGCAGATGTTATCGTGGGTGTAGCGAAATGCTTGTGTTCCTACCTCCAACAGTAATATCTAACAATTTGCAACAATACACACTTCTATATACGCCCTCCGCATTTCCATGTCAAACATTAAACAAGAGTGGATAACTCAAACGTCAATTTGAAATGAATAAACTTCAATAGCTTATAATCAAACAGGGCTGTCTCCATTCTTAGGGGAATGATGTAGTCAGTATGGAAACTAGGCTATAGGCTATGTTCCATTTAAAGTATGAAGATGCAACTTCTCTATGGCGCTCCGTATAACATAGTAAAAGAGATATTACACTAGAGAATGTTACAAGCATAAAGCATTTGCACACTAGCCATTCCTGGAGATATATATTTCATTTCTTTATTCCATATACATTGGATAACAACCTTTCTACCTAGCTGAATGAGAACATGAATCTTGGGTAGCAAATGAACACAGGCCATACAGTGAACCTGTAAATTCACATGAGCCCCTGTGTGCTTTTGCTCAAATCACTGAGTATATTTTCACTGGAGACAGCCATATCGATTCATCATGAAAATAAAAAATCATGAAGGTTTTCATGTGAATCAACTCCGACGTAAACAAACTCAAGATTTTCACATATCACTGTTCAATTGGACTTCACCATTCTTTCTACCCGTCATTCACTTATGGAACATTTGATGCAAGCCAAAATAATCAAGTAAGCACAGAAAATGAGCATGAGAGCAAGAGATTAACAACAATATTCACAGTTGGGAATACATGGTTGACACTGACATTGAATTACTGTTAATGAGGAGGGGTGGATTTAGTTCATGGTACTATGATGTAATTTGGCCTCTAGGTTTTAATCCTTCCTCTCATATGACCTATTAAGCTCTGCTAGACAGGAGGCACTGGCGTGTAAGCCAGAAACGTACAAACCAGAGACTGCAAATCTACCCTTATTACTTCAGTATCTATGCCCTTTTTTAGGATTCTATGTGAGTTAAGCCATCCCCGTGTCAGGTAAATTCTTGTCATTGGGATGTCTGCTCGCAGAAAGGCGTAAAAACTTTGAAGGCCCCCAAGATAAAAAATATTCTACCAGAAACAAACTTTTCTGACAGAGAATTTACTTTTGCACTGCTTTCAGGCGGGAACGTGGTGCTTTAGAATGCCATGCCAATCAGGCCACGATGAACTGATCAAAGAGCATGGGCAAGATCCTGCGAAGACGCAGTCATTTCCTATCACAAGATTAAAACCCCACAGACAAACACACACACCTAGACAAACTAAGGAGAGGTAGGGGATAGGCTCTAAGCCTGGGAGCATGCCTCTGTATGTCACTCCCTCGGTTTTCAGGTGCTCAGGGAGAGACTGGTGAGTCGAAAAATGTGCAATGAGATTCTAATATATGCTAAACCTCATGCACTTCCAAATTGTACATTTAGGTTCTCCCCCCTGGAGGCTAAATGGACTGCTAAATGGACAGCATCTCCACTTATCTGAATTGGTCATCTCCATTAATTATAGGTAAACACTACTCACTGTCCATATTAGTTCCCCAGTATGCCTTTATACAGCTAATAGCAGATCCAACACCTGCTGCCCAACGACCACTGCCAAGTTTGTCTACTTTGTACACAATATTTATTCTCGTTCAAGTGTCCCTGCCTTGCAACATTTCATTAACGCACACATTTTCCTAAGTAATTTATTTGGCTGGAAGTAATGGAAAAGACCTTCAGCGGAGAATAGCACTCCCCCTTCAAAACAACTCATCAAAAAAGCATGCCGCTCTTAAGTGATATTAGTGATTCACGTTTTCAATTACTTATAATCCTATTTGCATAGAAGAAACAAAGTGGTGGGGGAGAGAACACTGAGAATGGGCAATCTTTTTTCCTTTATAAAAAATGGGTGTCAGGTGCTAGGATGCCAGGGGTGAGGGCCATGCGGGGTGAAGGGGGGAAAGAGTTGCCCTCATTAAGGGGCCTCCCTGGCAGGGCTCAACCCAATCAGATATTTGTCCGACCACTTCCACTGTTCCTCTCCAACCAGGTGTGTGGGATGCGCCAACCATGCAGCAGCAACATGCTTGGGCAAGACAAGGAAGGGAGAAAAAAGAGCCAGCATTAATAATGGGCCTGGTAATGGTCTTAACCGTTGACATTGTCTCACACTGCTTCAAACTGGCACAAAAAGATGCCACATCATTGGAAATTCCAGCTTCTTTTTGTTCGCTTGCCTAGTCGTGCTTCTGTATTACCGGCTCCAACTGAGCACCCCACAAAAGAACAGGCTGTGAAAAGTAATAACGGTAGACTAGAGCATTGGAAAGAATGCTGACCGATCAATAGTCTACCACGGTAAAAACTGTCACACTCATAAGGCAGCAATGCATTTCTCCACTTGTACACTGTGTCAGTGCTGCTGGCACTATAGCTGCACTATTATACACTGCTCAAAAAAATTAAGGGAACACTAAAATAACACATCCGAGATGTGATCTTATGAAATACTTTTTTCTTTACATAGTTGAATGTGCTGACAACAAAATCACAAAAATTATCAATGGAAATCAAATTTATCAACCCATGGAGGTCTGGATTTGGAGTCACCCTCAAAATTAAAGTGGAAAACCACACTACAGGCTGATCCAACTTTGATGTCCGCCTGGCCTTGCTGCTATTCCAGTTTCAACTGTTCTGCCTGCGGCTACGAAACCCCTACCTGTCCCAGACCTGCTGTTTTCAACTCTAAATGATCGGCTATGAAAAGCCAACTGAGAGACCTGAGCCCTAGGACCATACGTCGGGACTACCGGCCGTGGTGACTCCTTGCTGTCCCCAGTCCGCCTGGCCTTGCTGCTATTCCAGTTTAAACTGTTCTGCCTGCGGTTATGGAACCCCTACCTGTCCCAGACCTGCTGTTTTAAACTCTAATGATCGGCTATGAAAAGCCAACTGAGATTTATTCCTGATTATTATTTGACCATGCTTGTCACTTATGAACATTTTTGAACATCTTGGCATGGTTCTGTTATAATCTCCACCCGGCACAGCCAGAAGAGGACTGGCCACCCCTCATAGCCTGGTTCCTCTCTAGGTTTCTTCCTAGGTTTTGCCTTTCTAGGGAGTTTTTCCTAGCCACCGTGCTTCTACACCTGCATTACTAGCTGTTTGGGGTTTTAGGCTGGGTTTCTGTACAGCACTTCGAGATATTAGCTGATGTAAGAAGGGCTATATAAAATAAAATTGATTGAAAATTGATTGATTGATGTAATGTCCTTAAAACAAGTCAAAATGAGGCTCAGTAGTGTGTGTGGCCTCCACGTGCCTGTATGACCTCCCTACAACGCCCAGGCATGCTCCTGATGAGGTGGCGGATGGTCTCCTGAGGGATCTCCTCCCAGACCTGGACTAAAGCAGCCGCCAACTCCTGGACAGTCTGTGGTGCAACGTGGTTTTGGTGGATGGAGCGAGACATGATGTCCCAGATGTGCTCAATTGGATTCAGGTCTGGGGAACGGGCGGGCCAGTCCATAGCATCAATGCCTTCCTCTTGCAGGAACTGCTGACACACTCCAGCCACATGAGGTCTGGCATTGTCTTGCATTAGGAGGAACCCAGGGCCACCGCACCAGCATATGGTCTCACAAGGGGTCTGAGGATCTCATCTCGGTACCTAATGGCAGTCAGGCTACCTCTGGCGAGCACATGGAGGGCTGTGCGGCCCCCCAAAGAAATGCCACCCCACACCATGACTGACCCACCGCCAAACCGGTCATGCTGGAGGATGTTGCAGGCAGCAGAACGTTCTCCACGGCGTCTCCAGACTCTGTCACGTCAGTCACATGTGCTCAGTGTGAACCTGCTTTCATCTGTGAAGAGCACAGGGCGCCAGTGGCGAATTTACCAATCTTGGTGTTCTCTGGCAAATGCCAAACGTCCTGCACAGTGTTGGGCTGTAAGCACAACCCCCACCTGTGGACGTCGGGCCCTCATACCACCCTCATGGAGTCTGTTTCTGACCGTTTGAGCAGACACATGCACATTTGTGGCCTGCTGGAGGTCATTTTGCAGGGCTCTGGCAGTGCTCCTCCTGCTCCTCCTTGCACAAAGGCGGAGGTATCAGTCCTGCTGCTGGGTTGTTGCCCTCCTACGGCCTCCTCCACGTCTCCTGATGTACTGGCCTGTCTCCTGGTAGCGCCTCCATGCTCTGGACACTACGCTGACAGACACAGCAAACCTTCTTGCCACAGCTCGCATTGATGTGCCATCCTGGATGAGCTGCACTACCTGAGCCACTTGTGTGGGTTGTAGACTCCGTCTCATGCTACCACTAAAGTGAAAGCACCGCCAGCATTCAAAAGTGACCAAAACATCAGCCAGGAAGCATAGGAACTGAGAAGTGGTCTGTGGTCACCACCTGCAAAACCAGTCCTGTATTGGGGGTGTCTTGCTAATTGCCTATAATTTCCACCTGTTGTCTATTCCATTTGCACAACAGCATGTGAAATGTATTGTCAATCAGTGTTGCTTCCTAAGTGGACAGTTTGATTTCACAGAAGTGTGATTGACTTGGAGTTACATTGTGTTGTTTAAGTGTTCCCTTTATTTTTTTGAGCAGTGTATTATAAACATGACAATGAGGAGGAGAGGCACTACAGCCACAGATACAAAATATTAAAACAATTACAAAAAGGAAAAAATTAATTAAAAAGGGTCACCTGGACTGAATGTTTTGTTTTTGTGAAAACAATAGAGCCACAATAGAGTATTGTTGGACAGACTGCATTTAGTGTAAAAAAATAATAATAATTGGGAAAGAAATGTGTGTTATTGAAAATGGCATGTTGGGCGGCGCACAATTGGCCCTGCGTCGTCCAGGGTAGGGGAGGGAATGGCCGGCAGGGATGTAGCTCAGTTGATAGAGCATGGCGTTTGCAACGCCAGGGTTGTGGGTTTGATTCCCACGGGGGGCCAGTATAAAAAAAATATATATATATTTTTTTAATGTATTCACTAACTGTAAGTCGCTCTGGATAAGAGCGTCTGCTAAATGACGTAAATATAAATGTAAATGCAGATTGAGTAAACAAATGTGATGTGACATGTTTAGACTACGTTACCCAGCAGGCTATGCGAGTGAGGGGGAGTTGAATTATGCCTTGCATGGCTACACAAGGAGATTGCAAGCTGAAGTATCTGTTTATTAAAAGTAGTTAAACCTACGCCCCGGTTTGTCATTATACAAGGAAAAAACATAACAGAAAGTAACCTAACCAACCCTGCACTTACACCTCTCTTGATGATAATTGCATTCTATTATCACCCTGCGAGCTCCCACAATGCGCTGCTGTCTGGAGTTTTAGGGTTTTCCCTCTTTCTATTTTACAGGAAGAAGTCGTCACAATGGAGGGACCGCCACAGTGCTCTGTCTTTGGTGCAATTATTAGAGCACTTTGTGAGTGTTATACTTGGCCCATCCAGACTACTTTCAGCCCCCGTCAGGCCTGACTGCATCAAAGGCGAGAGCTGGTGAGGGATAAAGCGCACCAATGGCAATAGTTTTCCCCTGTCAAAGAGGTTTGCACAATTACAGCGTAAGAAATGGAGGGGATCAATGCAGGCAAGGTAGAGCGATGGCCATCACGCATTAATGCGCCTTAATGAATATGCCAATAAAGACAATTGGAAAAATGAGCCTTTTCAAACTAAACTAATTGTTATGGATGTTTGTTGGTTTTCTCTGCAGTTCAAAAGGTAATATCAAAACTTTGCGTTGCAAAAAACGCACACACATAAACAACGGCCTTGAATAAATCAAGGAGATGATTTAATGAATCTATAACGAGTCTAAATAGATAACACATTACTGTAAAATATAGATAATACTTTACTGTAAAATATAATATAATCAATGTGACTTTAACATAATTTCCTAAAAACAACTATGCTTGAATATAGAGCCTCCTTAGCAACCATGAAAACATTCCCAACAATGCCTTTGAGGGCTTATATATCCACTTGTGATCAGAGGCCAGATACACCCAAGTGGAGCATAAATCAGAGACTGATCTGAGGGGTTGTTTCTGACCTTATCCCAGCATTAGTGCTCTATGTGTGGATATCATACATGTGTCAGTCAGCCACTGGGGTAGAGAGGAGAGGAGGGCTACTGGAGAGGGAGCAGAGAGCCAGGGACCCTTGGTGTTCCCAACACTGACGAGTCACTGTGGACGCATCAGCAACCCGGAAAGCCAAAAGCTCTTCTCACTTGATGGGGATAGGCTTTCCACCACGTTGGAGGAGAACAGGGATAAAGGGGATGGCGACGGGGGGTGGTGGGAAGTGGGGGGTGGGAGTGGCCGGAGGCACAGCATTCTGATCTGGGCTGTTGAGAGAGAGAGAGATGGGGGGGGGGCACGGGAAGAGAGTGTGAGAGTGAGAGAGAGAGAGAGAAAGAAAGAAAGAGAGAAAGAGAGAGACAGGAGACTGATTCATGGTGACATTTCATTCAATTTGACTGAACATCAGGCTTTGACACCATTTTGGATGAGTTGAGGGGCCCAGGGTTGACCAAAAGTGTCACGTTTGTTGAATGACGGATCAGACCAAGGCGCAGCGTGATATGCGTACATGTTTATTGAATTTAATAAACACACGACAAAACAACAAAGGAAACGAAACGTGAAGTCCAAGGTAGCACACACAACATACCTTAACCGGAACAAGATCCCACAACTAGACAGTGCCAGTAGGCTGCTTAAGTATGGTCCCCAATCAGAGACAACGAGCGACAGCTGCCTCTGATTGGGAACCACACCGGCCAACATAGAACTAGACATACTAGATCCTCATACATAGAACAAGCACAACAAGGAATATACACACCCTGACTCAACATATAAGCGTCCCCTGAGTCAGGGCGTGACAGTACCCCCCCCCCAAAGGTGCGGACTCCGACCGCACAACATAAACATAACAGGGTAGGGTCTGGTCTAGACCTCGGCGCGTTGCTTCCCCTCTCCTTCCTCCCACGATACGCCAGGCACTGTCTGGACCCTGGTGTGGGAGACCCCGAACCTGGAGAGGGGCTGACGTCATGGTCTGGACTGGAGCCACTGACCGGAGCCGGACTGGGCAACGGTGGAGCGGACTGCTTTGGCTCCGGAGTGGAGCCGCTGACCGGAACTGGATCAGGCACCGGTGGAGCGGACTGCTCTGGCTCCGGAGTGGAGCAGCTGACCGGTGGAACGGGCACGGGCCGTGCCGGACTGGACAAACGCACCACTGGTCTGGTGCGAGGAGCAGGAACGGGCCGGGCCGGACTGGCGACGCGCACCACTGGCTTGGTGCGAGGAGCAGGAACGGGCCGGGCCGGCGACGCGAACCACTGGCTTGGTGCGAGGAGCAGGAACGGGCCGGGCCGGACTGGCGACGCGCACCACTGGCTTGGTGCGAGGAGCAGGAACAGGCCGGGCCGGACTGGCGACGCGCACCACTGGCTTGGTGCGAGGAGCAGGAACAGGTGTGGCCGGACTGGCGACGCGCATCACTGGCTTGGTGCGAGGAGCAGGAACAGGCCGGGCCGGGCTGGCGACGCGCACCACTGGCTTGGTGCGAGGAGCAGGAACAGGCCGGGCCGGGCTGGCGACGCGCACCACTGGCTTGGTGCGAGGAGCAGGAGCAGGAACAGGCCGGACTGGCGACGCGCACCACTGGCTTGGTGTGAGGAGCAGGAACAGGCCGGGCCGGGCTGGCGACGCGCACCACTGGCTTGGTGCGAGGTGCAGGAACAGGCCGGGCCGGACTGGCGACGCGCACCACTGGCTTGGTGCGAGGAGCAGGAGCAGGAACAGGCCGGGCCGGACTGGCGACGCGCACCACTGGCTTGGTGCGAGGAGCAGGAACAGGCCGGGCCGGACTGGCGACGCGCACCACTGGCTTGGTGCGAGGAGCAGGAACAGGCCGGGCCGGGCTGGCGACGCGCACCACTGGCTTTGTGCGGGGAGCAGGAACGGGCCGGATCGGACTGGCGACATGCACCACTTGCTTGGTGCGAGGAGCAGGACTGGGTTCCTTTATTAACCCCCGCTCCTTCTGCTGCCTAACCAGCTCCTCTCGCCGTGCCTCTACTTTTTCCTTCTCCATTTTAGCCTCCTGTAGCGCCTCCCACTGACCGAATAACTCCTGCTCCCTCTGAACCAACAGCCCCCGTAACATGGTGGCCTCCTAACCTGCAGATCCGCCCTTTCACGGCCTCCTGCTGCCTCGTCGTCCACACCGTGTGCCCCCCCCCCAACATTTTCTTGGGGTTGCCTCTCGGGTCTGATCCCTTTCAGGGCCTCCATCTGCCTTGCCAGATCCTCTCTAGCACACACAACATACATTAACCAGAACAAGATCCCACAACTAGACAGTGCCAATAGGCTGCTTAAGTATGGTCCCCAATCAGAGACAACGAGCGACAGCTGCCTCTGATTGGGAACCACACCGGCCAACATAGAACTAGACATACTAGATCCTCATACATAGAACAAGCACAACAAGGAATATACACACCCTGACTCAACATATAAGCGTCCCCTGAGTCAGGGCGTGACAAAAAGATAAACAATCATAGGTAAAAAAAAAAAAAAAAAGGGAATCCGAGGCTACAGGAGAAAGGAAAGGAGAGCCAAAATTGTTCAGCACTCGAATTACTAATCTATAGTGAATGCACTTAAAACTCTTGGGTGGCACAACAACCATAAAATGGGTTGCAAATTAATATTGCAAAAGCTATTGGAGCCAACGATTGCGTCCACTCCAGTCATTGAACCACGCAGCACGCCTTGTCCAGGGTCAATGTCCTTGTTTCATTAACATCCCTAATAGTCATTACGCCGGCTTTGGGAAACAGCAATTATAAACTGCAATTGTTCTTCCCCCCTCTCCCCTTCTTTCTAGTGCACAGCATTGTCATACATCATTACCACTCGTGTGATGGCAATATTGTCCTTAAAAGCATCAGGAAACATTCTAGGTGACCAAAGCTACAGGGATCCCAAACATATGCTTCCTCTCGTCCTAATTGAGACACACCATTGGCTCTTTTATTGCTCTGTTAACACACAATTTTTTAAAATAAGTCCTCTCTTCCCAAATTACTGATTGGCTCAGTAATATTAGCATTAATGATAACGATGCCTGCAGTTTGCTCTCTCAGTTCAATGGAAGCAGCATGGCTTCCTTTCACTGACACAAGGCTAGGGATCCTGCAGGACTCTGATTGTTGGGGAGATTTAGGTGACAGAACTCTGACACTGGCGCTAGTTAGCAACGTCAAGCTCTGTCTCTGTGAGGTATAGTTCTATCAATAACACAGCAGTTTAAATAATAAACAAGCTAAACAAATGAACTGTCTGGCCAAAGAGTTGTTTTCTTTTCTAACAGCACAACAGCCATGGCTACAAACCCAGGGTTCAGCCTACCTCTTAGAAGTTCCTGTTAGCCTGCTAATGTTATGTAGTCGAGGCAAGGGGAGCTTTTCCTCCTTCCTGATAACTCGAGATATAGATCATGACAGTGTGAGAATAGCTTATTAAACAGTAGCAGGGAGCTTGTTTGTGTGGATAATGATGAGAAGGGGGAGTAGCTGTGGAACCAGATTAATAGGTCTCGGTATGGGGCCCCCAGGAAGAGGCCCTGAAGTCAGGTTTCCCACGGCGGGGGCCTCCACTGAGCCATAATTAGGCTTAATTGACTCGCTATTGAAAGTCATTGAGACTGGTGGCTTGAGTGCGGTGTCAGCGAAAGAGCAGAAAAAGGTTAAACCAACACAGGTTTCCCTTGGGGGTGGCTTAAAATAACATGTTTTTCCCTTCCTTCTACTCGGGCCCCCTCAGCCATTTTGCAACCTGTGCTATACTTGGCATTCTCAAAATGAAGCGCTTTGATAATTAATCAGACATTTTATTTGAAGGGCAGAGAGGGAGATCTTCACAAGACAACGGCGTAGCACCGGATTGGCTACAAATTTGTTTATTGTATTTTTGTTGCACACAGACAGTGCAACAGCGGCTCTCCTTCTACCCCTCTTCAAAATCATACATTTGCTCATTGAAGTGTTAATTCCAATCGGTAAACAATAAACCGAAGATAGATAGTGGCTTTTCTTCTCCGCGTCATTCAATAAAACAACATGGGGCAGAACGCCTTGGGTTAGAGAGCTGTGAGAGTTATTAGCATGTTTTAACCACTCCTATAAAAATGGTAGACTAGCCGATACTCAACAAGAAGGTCAGATTTCACAATTACTGAAACAGGACCCAGGTGGTAAATATAAAGATCCAGTCCATTTTAAAAAATGGAGGCCCCTTACACTTCAGTGTTGTGAATGCATAAAGCATAGAAATAAAAAGGTATTGTCGGATATTATTCATCCTAATCAGACAGGTTTTTTACATGGATGATACATTGGAGATAATAAAAGACAAGTACTGGAAACAATAGAACTGTCAAGAAGAGTAAAACAAGGTTGTCCACTATCGGCATTTCTATTTATTATGGCCCTCAAAAATTTTGCTATTCAAATCAGATCCAACAATAATATCAAGGGGCTAGAAATCTAGGGCTTAAAAACAAAGGTGTCATTGTACGCTGATGATTCATGTTTCCTTTTAAATCCACAATTTGGATCCCTCTACACAGCCTCATGGATGATCTAGATAATTTTTCTAACCTCTCTGGATTACAACCGAATTATGATAAGTGTATTATACTGAACAAAAATATAAATGCAACATGTAAAGTGTTGGTCCCATGTTCCATAAGCTGAAATAGAAGATCCCAGAAATGTTTCATACGTACAAAAAGCTTATTTCTCAAAAAATTGTTTACATCCCTGTTAGTGACCATTTCTCCTTTGCCAAAGTAATCCATCCACCTGACAGGTATGGCATATCATGAAGGTGATTAAACAGCATGGTCATTACATAGGTGCACCTTGTGCTGGGGACAATAAAAGGCCTCTCTAAAATGTGCAGTTTTGTCACACAACCATATGTAGCTTGTTTTTGGTCGCAGGTTCAGGAATGGCTGAAGAATTGCAACATTTACCTGGCGCTAACTCTGCAAATTGCACTCCTGGGTGATTTGAAAAGTCATAGTCAATCGATAAATAATATAATAATACTCTTAGCAAAAAAAAAGATTTAATTTACAATCTGTAGAAACTATGAGTATAGAAATGTTCAGAACTTTGGTAAAACAACACAGTTGAAAAAGATATGGCAAATATAAATCAGTATGTATAAACTGGAAGTAAAAGCCTAGGTATTGTTGTCCATTAGTTTACTCCAATTAGGGGAGGGATGGTAGGGTAAAATATACATATTTCCCCCAAAATATGTGGGGGATTGGAAATGATGCAGATATTTACATTGATAGAAGCCACAATATATCTGCAATATTAAAGCTGATCTACCCCCTAAAAAATACATAAAAAAGAAAAACTACCTGAAGCTTCTTGTAGTTGGCTCAATTGACAGAGGTACATTTTACTTCCTAGAAGCCCTTGGACTAAAGCTGATCCATCCTTTTGTTGAGAGGACTATAAATCGGCATTTGAGTTCGGGAAGGCTATAATTTGTACTTGCTACAGCCTAGTCGTCCCTTCAACCCCATTCGGCGTCGCTCAGCACCGGGCTCAGATGACAAGTTTGATAGGTGAGGGGGAGTGATGGCACAGGCCGTAATCCAGGCAAAGCCTGGCAGTGAACAAATGAAGGACGCTGGCGTTACATTGGCTTAGGGCTGACACGTCCTTCAGCTTGATTAAGACCTGACACCCAGGGACCGTCTGGATGTCTGCAGGTGTAACTTCTGTGAAATGGCTAGCTAGTTAGTGGTGCGCGCAAGTGGTGTTTCAATCGGTGACGTCACTCTGAGACCTTGAAGTAGTTGTTTCCCTTGCTCTGCAAGGGCAGCGGCTTTTGTGGAGCGATAGATTTATGCTTTGTGGGAGGCAGTTGTTGATGTGGTCAGAGGATCCCTGGTTCAAGCCCAGGTTGTGGCAAGGAAAGGGACAGAAGCAACACTGTTACACAGGGAAGTATGCCAAGCATTATCTGCAGTATGCTGCTAGCTCAACCCCTCTGATAAGTTGGAGGCCTACTTTGAGTTATGTTTGAAACCTTGAATAACATACTTGTATTACACAATACACAGTATGCATTTTACATATGAGATAAAATAATCAATCAAACTATAAGTATGCTCAGGGCCGGGTTAGGGGAATAGTCTATATAAGACAAGATTTTGAGAAGGTCATATATACTCTGTCTTTGTCTCTCACACAAACAAGCATTGTCTGTAAATTCCATAACAATAAAAACCAATGGAAAAGTTATATATTACAGAGTAGACACAGACTGGATCCAATTTCATGGCCGTGGTGGATTTCGATTTCATTCGCTGTGCAACGGTGCAAGCTAGGAAGGTCGCTCAAGGATGCCATGGAAATATCTCAACCTGAAACAAAAATCATTGACCCGTGGTCCTCTGGTCAGGGGTCTCTGACCTTGCAGTGGGTGGAAAGCATGTGAGGGGAATACCATGTGTCTGGTCAGCTGAGAGAAAAAAGAAAACTGTACTCAGGACGAAGCCATGAGGAGCTGGTATGTGCTTGTCAGGTCCCCATATCCTTAGAGGTAACTCCCAAGGAGACAAGGAAAAACACATTTGGAGACATTTATTATGATTGGTGGTAAGAACAGGGGAAAATGGCTATGGAGCCTCGATCATAAGCGCTGTGGGACTCTGGGGGTTGGCTGAGGCCGAGGCGACTGGCAAAGCCATCAGTTTATCCTTTCCCCTCGTGTGATGAGGCGTGAGACTCCTGAAGCATCGACTGCACAATCCTCACAGGGGAGAGTTGGCTTGTCACCGGCCGTGGTGGCGGCCTCGCTGTACTGTAAAACTCCAAAATCAAAATAACTGAACTGTCTCTCCCTACTGTCTCTTCATTTTAATACATTGCTTGTGTACCGTCCTCCTGAAGCAAATGAATCATTCCTGTCTGAACTACTCACCATTGCTGTCCCACTCTCCCCCCGCTGACTGTTGCTTGGCGATATGAATATTCACGGGAAAAAATGTTTACCCCCTTTTTCGTGATATTACCATCTTGTCTCATCGCTGCAACTCCCCCAACGGGCTCGGGAGAGGCGAAGGTCAAGTCATGTGTCCTCCGAAACATGACCCGCCAAACCACGCTTCTTAACACCTGCTCGCTTAACCCAGAAGCCAGCCAATGTGTCAGAGGAAACACCGTTCAACTGACGACCGAAGTCAGCCTGCAGGCGCCCGGCCCGCCACAAGGAGTCGCTAGAGCGCGATGAGCCAAGTAAAGCCCCCCCGCCCAAACCCTCCGCTAACCTGGACGACGCCCTATGGGACTCCCGGGATCATTAAGGGACACATAGTTGATCTCGTCTGCTCGGTTGGCCTCAACCTAACTCATATTTCCCCCTCCCTGTTCCCACTGTCTGACCACAAGATCCTTAACTTCTCTCTTCCCTCATACTCACTCCACAACACTGACAAATGCCTCATCTCCTTCCGCAACATCAAAGCTGTCGACTGCCTCCATGTCTCTGATGCCATCTGCTCTGCCCTGCCCCTTGACCACGTCCCCAACTCTCCTGATGAACTAGCTGCCCAATTCAACACTGCTCTATCTGTCTCCCTCAACTCTCTGGACCCCTCCAAACGAAACCTGTCTCCTTCTACTCCTTGTTTACCCCTGAGCTCCGTGCTCTGAAGCAAGCTTGTAGCTGCCTGGTGCGCCTGAGCAGGAAGTCTGGGCTTACTGTCCACGCTTAGGCCTCTGCAACGCCTTCCTTCAGTTTTTTAAGGAAAAGATCACCAAAATAAACTCATCACTGACTGATCAACCTCCCTCAGCCACCCCTCCCCCTGTCAACCTCCCAACCGTCACCCCTGTAACCCGGCTCTCTGAATTCGCCACCCTTTGACTCTATATCTCAAAACTCATCATGTCATCCAAGACTATAACTTGCTCCCTGGATCCACTCCCCACTGTTCTCATCAAAGCCTGCCTGCCTGATCTCTGTCCATATATCACACACATCGTCAACCTCTCCCTCGCCCATGGAACTGTCCACTCCAACTACAAAAAAGCTGCAGTCACCCCCATTTAAAAAATCCAGGATTGGACACCACCATCCTCAATAACTTCCGCCCCATTTCCAACCTCCCCTTCCTTGCCAAGACTCTGGAACTGACTGTTGCCTCCCAATTACAAACCCACCTGCTAATCAACAACCAATTTGAGCCCCTCCAGTCTGGTTTCCACCCTCTCCACAGTACTGAAACTGCACTCCTCAAAGTTGTCAATGACCTCCTCACCTCTGCTGATGCTGGTGCCCTCAACATCCTGAATCTCCTGGACCTGAGTGCCGCTTTTGACACAATGAGCCATCAGATCCTCCTCACCAGGCTCGAAGTTCTGGGTGTTGAGAGCACCGCACTCTCCTGTCTACAATCATACCTCACAAAAAGGACCCGCTACATTTCCCTTAATGGCCACAACTCAGACTCAGTTGCAGTTACACAGGGTGTCCCTCAGGGCTCTGTGTTGGGTCCCTTACTCTTCATCTATATCCTCCCCCTTGGTCAGATCCTCTGTCACTTCAACCTTGACTTCCACTGCTATGCCGATGTCACCCAGATCTACCTCAGCACCAAATTCCTTCTCAACCCACCTCTGACCCACATTGAATCCTGCCTCTCTGCAATAAAAATATGGATGCAACAAAACTTCCTCAACCTCAACAGTGATAAAACAAAACTCCTCCTCATAGGCACCAAAGCCACCCTCACCAAAGCTGGCAACCTTACCCTCACCATTGACGACACCACTGTCTCTCCCTCCCATCACACACGCAACCTTGGCATCATCCTGGAATCCACACTCTCCTTTGACCACCACATAAGACAGACTGTCAAATCCTCATTCTTCCACCTCCACAACATTGCCAAAGTCAGGTCCTCCCTCTCCCGTCCTGCCACTGAAACCCTCACACATGCATTCATCTTCTCCCGTCTTGACTACAGCAACTCACCACTCTCCGGCATCAACTCAAACTCCCTCCATAAGCTCCAAATGGTTCAAAACTCTGCAGTCCTCCGTGAACTCCACTGGCTCCCTGTCTCCCAACACATTGATTACAAGATCTTCCTTCTGACCTACAAAGCTCTTCACCACCTTGCCAGGTTCGTATCCTAACCCCAATCCTGCCCCTAACCCTAAACCGGGGTTCGTATCCAAACACCAACCCTACCCTCCCCATACACTGATACATTACACTCTTTCCCTTCCAGAGAGATTCAGATCAACTTTATTATCCCACCAGGGGGAAATTATTTTGGTCATGTGCTTAAAAAGACGGTACGTAGAACATGAAAACACAGAAACTACACAATAGAATTCATTCAATTCAATTCATTTAAAGTGAAAGTGCAATATGCTGTATACTCGAGGGACCAACAGACTATCTATTATACAGCCTACCTTGAGCCATCCCTCTCTTTGTTCATGTTTTTGTTTAGTGTGATGTTTTATTTTTTATTATTTAGTAAATAAACTTTGGGTCTCTTTCTAAATAAATGTACGCACATGGTAGACATACAGTGGCTTGCGAAAGTATTTTTCCTATTTTGTTGCCTTACAACCTGGAATGGATTTTTTGGGGGTTTGTATCATTTGATTTACATGCCTACCACTTTGAAGATGCAAAATATATTTTTTGGGGGTATGTCTCTATAAGCTTGGCACATCTAGCCACTGGGATTGTTGCCCATTCTTCAAGGCAAAACTGCTCCAGCTCCTTCAAGTTGGATGGGTTCCGCTGGTGTACAGCAATCACGTAGTCCCGTGTAGCTCAGTTGGTAGAGCATGGCGTTTGCAACGCCAGGGTTGTGGGTTTGTTTCCCACGGGGGACCAGTATGAAAAAGAAAATGTGTGCACTCACTAACTGTAAATGCTAAATGACAAAAAAAATGTGTTAAAGTCATACCACAGATTATCAATTGGATTGAGGTCTGGGCTTTGACTAGGCCATTCCAAGACATTTCGATGTTTCCCCTTAAACCACTTGAGTGTTGCTTTAGCAGTATGCTTAGCGTCATTGTCCTGCTGGAAGGTGAACCTCCATCCATGTCTCAAATCTCTGGAAGACTGAAACAGGTTTCCCTCAATAATTTCCCTGTATTTAGTGCCATCCATCATTTCTTCAATTCTGACCAGTTTCCCAGTCCCTGCCGATGAAATACATCCCCACAGCATGATGCTGCCACCACCATGCTTCACAGTGGGGATGGTGTTCTAGGGGTGATGAGAGGTGTTGGGTTTGCGCCAGACATAGCGTTTTCCTTGATGGCCAAAAAGCTCAATTTTAGTCTCATCTGACCAGAGTACCTTCTTCCATATGTTTGGGGAGTCTCCCACATGTCTTTTGGCGAACACCAAACGTGTTTGCTTATTTTGTTCTTTAAGCAATGGCTTTTTTCTGGCCACTCTTCTGTAAAGTCCAGCTCTGTGGAGTGTACGGCTTAAAGTGGTCCTATGGACAGATACTCCAATCTCCGCTGTGGAGCTTTGCAGCTCCTTCAGGGTTATCTTTGGTCTCTTTGTTGCCTCTCTGATTAATGCCCTCCTTGCCTGGTCCGTGAGTTTTGGTGGGCGGCCCTCTCTTGGCAGGTTTGTTGTAGTGCCATTTTCTTTCAATTTTTTTAAATAATGGATTTAAATGGTGCTCCGTGGGATGTTCAAAGTTTCAGATATTTATTTATAACCCAACCCTGATCTGTACTTCTCCACAACTTTGTCCCTGACCTGTTTGGAGAGCTCCTTGGTCTTCATGGTGCCACTTGCTTGGTGGTGCCCCTTGCTTAGTGGTGTTGCAGAATCTGGGGCCTTTCAGAACAGGGTTATATATACTGAGATCATGTGACAGATCATGTGACACTTAAATAAAGTCCACCTGTGTGCAATCTAACTAATTATGTGACTTCTGAAGGTAATTGGTTGCACCATATCTTATTTAGGGGCTTCATAGCAAAGGGGGTGCGTTATGTATTTTTGTTGTCGTTATGTACTTTCCCGTTATGTATTTTTTTGAATTTTTTGAAATAAGTAATTTTTTTCATTTCACTTCACCAATTTGGACTTTTTTGTGTATGTCCATTACATGAAATCCAAATAAAAATCCATTTAAATTACAGGTTGTAATGCAACAAAATAGGAAAAATGCCAAGGGGGATGAATACTTTTGCAAGGCACTGTACTGTAAAAATGTTCCTATTTACAGCCATTCTAACGGCATACCAACGACTGAAATGAGGAGCTTCATTTCTTTTGTCTGACATTAGAAGTAATTTCATGAATGTCAAAAATGAATGTAAGCCAGGAAGGCTGTTAACTTGGCAATGAGGCTTTTCCCTATGTATCATGTTGAATGACTTGTATTCTAGATGTTTTAGGACAACAAAATACAAATCTATTCCAAAATCTACTGGGAAAAAGGTAAAAGACCCACCTTTAAAAAGTATAATTTCTAAAACCCCTCTAAAAACAAAAACTGTCCTCCAGAGACAGTTTCCTTAAGCTGCACAGAATCCGTTGCCTTATCGATGCCCAATTAATCAAAGACTCCTGCACCAGTGCACTTTTGTTATGTGTGGCCAGCTCATTGAATACTGATGCTTTTCTCCTCCGTTGGGCTTTGTGGGTCGAACTCATAGAGCCCAATGGAACTTTGACCCAAAGCCTGATCAATCTCCATTTCACCTGCTTTTTGCCTAGGTCTGAAGACATGAAAATGGACTGTAGGTACAGTATCTGCCTCTTAACAAGACTTGGAACTGTATTTGAATGTATTCAACCTAAGACAGTTAATTAAATGTAAAGGAAAAGCATCAGCTAACTCTTCCAGTGATTCTTGAACATTCATTGCAAGTAGTGAAGCTTCCATTCTTTTAACTGTTTCTGCATTAAGAGTTGCCTGAAGGGAAAATCTGGCACTTATCTGGTTTGACTTGATACACCATGACTTTAAACAGAGCACTTGCCATAAAAACAGGACCCATGTCAAAGCCTCATTCAATACAAGGGGGCACTTAACAGAGGCACTGTGCGCTAGAACAGGCTGTGGGGTCTAAGCGTTTTAACAATGGCCTCGGTGGAACAAACTGCAGGACAAAAGGCGATCTGACAGTCTGAGGCCCTGAGGACACGGACATGCTGAGGAACAGTGGAGGGGGGAGTCTGGTGACGCCAGAAACTCTAAAGTGACTGTTCACTTGAAAAGATTCTCTGAATATGCTGCCAGGGTAAAGTCAACAAGAAACCTGGCATGTGAAAGTCAATTATGCCTCTTGGTGAAACTTGTATTTGACCTCTTTTATTGTATGACTTCCAAGAGAGATTAATAAATGGCTACCTATCAAAGCATATTAATGCTTCCGATGCCACTGTGGCTCACTACATGCCCCAAATTGCCTTACCAAACATTTCTGGAGAGACAACTAGAAATAGTCTACATAGTTAACTAGAGATGGTACATTGAATTGCTAATGTAAGATCTGCAGGCCATCCGTATGACCTTAACTGAGGCATTCGGAATGTCAACTAATCAGTGATACTGACCAGTGTGTGAATGTTCCCGCTGCCTTTTTCCCTTCACTTTCTCTTTCACCCTTTCTCTCTTTCTTTCTCACTAATTCTCATTACATTTCTGGAATGGGGTAAGCCGGTACAAAAGCGTCTGTGTAAGTGAGCGAAGTCTCAGGCCTGAACTCTAATTAACTAATGAAGAAATGGACTCCCAACCCCCCTCCCCGGTTGGCTGGACATGCCCTGTGCCCTTATTAGAATGTAATGTTCAAACCAGGGACACATAGTTCCCCTCAGCCACAGCCTTTCATTTCTGTAACCGTTCTGCAGAGATTTATTTGCCTCCAAGAGAGCACATTATATATGCATAATTTAATATGTTGTTGAGATGTTATGCAAATCTCACTAAGGACCAAGAATAGTCCCCTAATCCTGTTTGTAGTTAAACCCTCCATCTCTCTATTTGACCAAGAAGAAACGTACATTTCTCCCCTTTGCAGCCACATGTATGTTATGAGAATCCACTGAATCTAAGTGCATCTGGCTGACTTGAGTTGGCTCTCTGTGTGTTTCAGGGGAGCAGTGATAACTCTTTAAGTATCCTCCAAACCTTTCTGACGTAGCCTTTGTGTTCCGGTGGGAATAGAACATGAGTGAGACAAATTACGCTAATACAAAAGTGTGATCCGGTAGCACCACTTTGGCCTGTGTGTTTACCGATTTGTTTGATAAGAGGCTGGGGGAGACGTGGTTGTGTTAGCCTTCATGGGCCAGCAATCTCTTCCGAATGTTGACAGTGGTTAAATTACCTGAGCGGCTGTCTAGGAAGCTAGTAGCTTAGGTAAACTCGCTGCAATTGAGGAGGTTATGCTGCGAGCCCAGGGCCTGTATTAAAGAAGCCCATTTGACAGTTTGTAATCACAAGCCCTTCAAGGGGGTATCTATTGCAGCCCAGCACAGCTTGAACCTGGAAGTAGCACCAGAGCATGGCTAGTTCCTGAAGAAAACCTCTTACCTTCACACATGAACCAAAGCATCCCTAGATACAGAGGCAACTCTTCTGTCAGAAACTTTGAAAGTTCTACTTTTAAGCACAGGGTGAAGAAAATACTTTTTTTTCGAACAATTGTTTGCGAGTGGAGGCTTTAGAAAGGTCAGGGCAAAAGTAGCGACCACATATAATCACGGTGCGTGACAACAGTACGTGATCGATCTGGAGGAGGTCTGCAGGCAACCTTGTGCACAGTTCTGCTGACACTCTGGGTGCCAATGGATAATGTTTTTCTGTAAAGTCCTAAGGGAAAGTCGATTCTATCCAAACCATTAATACCAATGTGGTAGCCTGTAATTCCAATACAAAACCTGGGCGGTGCGGTGAATTGACTCTTCCGTCTGAGAATTCTATCAATGGGGGCATAATCACACAGTTCATGGAGGGGGGGGGTGATAAACCTTAAGAAGGATTTTTATCTATCCATCTTCTCTCTCCCAGGCAGAAAAGCCCTCCTCAGGAGAATATCTCTCCATTATCAGCCCGATAGATCCATGTGCCGGATGGCCTCCTCTTTAAGGTTGAAATGCAAAATCGAGGAGCACTTTCTCTTTTCTTTGTTGCCTAGCAACGGGCCATATAGTGCAGCGGGTGTTGTGCGTGAGGGGTATGTCAAAGTGAGTATTGATGGAGGTCTCTCAAAGATAGAGTATAGCGTCTATACTACTCTCCAAGGAGAAGTATGAAACCAGTTCCTGGCCTCATCTCCTCAAGTCTCTGATGTGTTTATTAGCCAGAGAAAACAGCTTTGGTTTTGCATGTTTGACATTTGAAAAATGGGAGGAGCTGCTCTAGAGAGCTCTTATACTGTAGATGGTGCCAAATGTGTACTGCTATCCCTGGAGGATGCCCACACTTTGAATCCCTATTAGCACTAGCTACCTGTTCTGCTCGGCAGAGGAATAACACTTGGCCTATGTCCAGGAGACGGGTCTGCAATAGTATGCGGGTGTGCAATAATATAATAATAATATGCCATTTAGCAGACGCTTTTATCCAAAGCGACTTACAGTCATGCGTGCATACATTTTTTTGTGTATGGGTGGTCCCGGGGTTCGAACCCACTACCTTGGCGTTACAAGCGCCGTGCTCTACCAGCTGAGCTACAGAGGACCAATATCTATGCTCACTGCATAGACTCAAACAGACCCTTCAGTGAGGATATGTAGCATACACTGTCTGAGGTAACTCTAAATCCAACTAAATCTCTTCAACACTGTCTTCAGCCTGCGGGAACTATTTAAGCTATTTCGTACTTCTTTCCTCAAAAAATACCAAAGACACCTCGTTAAGAGGTTTTAATATTTACATTTTAGTCATTTAGCAGACGCTCTTATCCAGAGCGACTTACAGTTACAGTGAGGGAAAAAAGTATTTGATCGCCTGCTGATTTTGTATGTTTGCCCACTGACAAGACATGATCAGTCTATAATTTGAATGGTAGGTTTATTTGAACAGTGAGAGACAGAATAACAACAACAAAAAAATCCAGAAAAACGCATGTCAAAAATGTTATAAATTGATTTGCATTTTAATGAGGGAAATAAGTATTTGACCACTCTGCAAAACATGACTTAGTACTTGGTGGCAAAACCCTTGTTGGCAATCACAGAGGTCAGACGTTTCTTGTAGTTGGCCACCAGGTTTGCACACATCTCAGGAGGGATTTTGTCCCACTCCTCTTTGCAGATCCTCTCCAAGTCATTAAGGTTTCAAGGCTGACGTTTGTCAACTCGAACCTTCAGCTACCTCCACAGATTTTCTATGGGATTAAGGTCTGGAGACTGGCTAGGCCACTCCAGGACCTTAATGTGCTTCTTCTTGAGCCACTCCTTTGTTGCCTTGGCCATGTGTTTTGGGTCATTGTCATGCTGGAATACACATCCACGAATCATTTTCAATGCCCTGGCTGAGGGAAGGAGGTTCTCACCCAAGATTTGACAGTACATGGCCCCGTCCATCGTCCCTTTGATGCGGTGAAGTTATCCTGTCCCCTTAGCAGAAAAACACCCCCAAAGCATAATGTTTCCACCTCCATGTTTGACGGTGGGGATGGTGTTCTTGGGGTCATAGGCAGCATTCCTCCTCCTCCAAACACGGCGAGTTGAGTTGATGCTAAAGAGATCAATTTTGGTCTCATCTGACCACAACACTTTCACCCAGTTCTCTTCTGAATCATTCAGATGTTCATTTGCAAACTTCAGACGGCCCTGTATATGTGCTTTCTTGAGCAGGGGGACCTTGCGGGCGCTGCAGGATTTCAGTCCTTCACGGCGTAGTATGTTACCAATTGTTTTCTTGGTGACTATGGTCCCAGCTGCCTTGAGATCATTGACAAGATCCTCCCATGTAGTTCTGGGCTGATTCCTCACCGTTCTCATGATCATTGCAACTCCACGAGGTGAGATCTTGCATGGAGCCCCAGGCCGAGGGAGATTGACAGTTATTTTGTGTTTCTTCAATTTGCGAATAATCGCACCAACTGTTGTCACCTTCTCACCAAGCTGCTTGGCGATAGTCTTGTAGCCCATTCCAGCCTTGTGTAGGTCTACGATCTTGTCCCTGACATCCTTGGAGAGCTCTTTGGTCTTGGCCATGGTGGAGAGTTTGGAATCTGATTGATTGATTGCTTCTGTGGACAGGTGTCTTTTATACAGGTAACAAGCTGAGATTAGGAGCACTCCCTTTAAGAGTGTGCTCCTAATCTCAGCTCATTACCTGTATAAAAGACACCTGGGAGCCAGAAATCTTTCTGATTGAGAGGGGGTCAAATACTTATTTCCCTCATTAAAATGCAAATCAATTTATAACATTTTTGACATTCGTTTTTCTGGATTTTCTTGTTGTTATTCTGTCTCTCACTGTTCAAATAAACCTACCGTTAAAATTATAGACTGATCATTTCTTTGTCAGTGGGCAAACGTACAAAATCAGCAGGGGATCAAATACTATTTTCCCTCACTGTAGTGCATACATTTTTTCAGACTGGCCCCCCGTGGGAAACGAACCCACAACCCTGGCGTTGCTAGCGCCATGCTCTACCAACTGAGCTACTCACACAAAGACTTGAGTTAAGAGCTCGAGTGCATTCCTATGCAGTGGCGATTTTAGCATGTCAATCTTGTTGGGGCAAACACGTTATATATATTTTGTTATGGATGCCAGCAAAGCCACTAAACAACACAACACCAAACAATACATTAATTGCACTATAACAGTGACAAACGATGCCCACAAACATAAAGCTGTCCCAACAGCAGCGCTTTCTTTTCAGCACCATGGAGTGAATCCTTACCACCACTACACCTGGCTATCAGCGGAGCCTTGTCTGGCAGCGAAAAAGTTCATTCAGCCTCATTTACTGTATTTTTTAAAAACATGGCTGATAGGGCTGACTTGCTTAAACAAATGTGTTTTCTACTGACAATTGAGATGTACAAACTATGGCATAAGGGAACGACGAGCAGATAAGAGGCAATCCGTAATTTTGATTAAGACATTAATGAGCGAGCTATGACTTTTGAAATGTACAGCGACAGAATTAAGAACATGTGCCGTTCTTACAGTATTCTCCCTGTGCACTAAGTCAAAACCGTAGGATAAATAAAGGGGGCATATAAGCAGTCAATGAAAGCGCTTACAATATTCGATGATTACATTGGTAGTTACGATCTTGTCTCATCGCTGCAACTCCCTACGGACTTGGTGAAGGTCGAGAGCCAAGCCGCACTGCTTCTTGAAACACTGCTCGCTTAACCCGGAAGCCAGCCGCACCAATGTGTCAGAGGAAACACTATCGAACTGACGACTGAAGTCAGCTTGCAGGCGCCCGGCCCGCCACAAGGAGTTGCTAGAGCATGATGAGACAAGGACATCCCTGCTGGCGAAACCCTCCCCTAATCCGGTCGACGCTGGGCCAATTGTGCGCCGCCACATGGGTCTCCCGGTCACAGCCGGCTGTGACACAGCCTGGGATCGAACCCGGGGCTGCAGTAGCGCCTTAGCACTCATTGTTGAATTTGCGGTTTCCAACTTGTTGTGTAATGTTTATATCCAATGGCAGATGAGCACCGATACGTTTTATCTATAATTTATCTTCATATGACAAGGATTGAAAAGGATTTGCAAGTAGATTGCCGACTTGATACATGATGATGACTGCTTGTCTAGCTTGCTAGCTAAGATTTTGAAAGTATGATGTTGACATGATCAGTCCAATCAAACTACGGTAGATATAACGTGATTTGACGTCATTTTATCTGTGGCCAATGACCTTGAGCCTTCTTGGATGGGCACTTATAATGTAAGTCTATGGCAGCACCCAAGGGGCTTGAAATTTCGAGCTCTACCCGTAGATTTCGCGGTGAAGTAGTGTCCCCATGAGTGACAGAACACTGAGCCAATCACGGCGCAACTAGAGAACATTTCCAACCCCTACGCTCCATATTTTCCGCTGGCTGCCCCACCACCAAAGAAAGCACTGAGCTAGGCTGAAACACCTGCATTTTGGAGCTGCCTTACTCAAGAAAGCAAAAAAGAGACCATGTTTGTATGCGGCTTTATTAACTCAATGATGATTGTTGTTTTTTTACATTGTTTGCAAACTGATATGTGACATGTATTAATGCCAAAATAACATGCAAAACAGGCAACAGGTGGGGCTCAAAACATGCTCCGCCCCACCTGCCCTGACTGACGCGTCGCCACTGTTCCTATGAATCTCTCCAAGGACATAACACTCAGAGAATAATGAAGGTGAAGAATGTTATGGAGAAACCATAACCACCGTGTGTGGAATGGTTCACAGCAAAACTGATGGGAATCCATCCTGGTTGATTGAAATGGCACAAAGCTTTTTGGCTGATCAAGAATGGGATACTAATTCCCCCCTCTCAATCCTCTCAATCTGACCATGAACTTATAGCATGAGGTCTCTGTATGTTAATACCAAACAGAGATGCTATAGTCCCAAGGCACACATGGCTGTTGATGAGTTAGCATTTCTTACACAGCCAATGTGACTTTCAGAGGGCTGGCCAAGAAGTGTGTGAAAAGAGGGACTTATTGAGTGATACTGGAGGCCTATCGCTGTGCTGGTCTATGATACCAATCCCCTTAGAGAAGAGATGTTCTTCAGCTGCAGAGTCAGTGTAGATATCATTCACAAACAGATGTAACTTGGCTATCCCTCAGCTGTGAGACCATCTTAATCCTTACGTCTATGTCCCTCTCCGTCGCGCCTAGATGCAAAATAAAAATGTGAATACCCATAAAAAAGGCATTCAAATTAAGCTAACTACTGTAAGACAGCAGCTGTACAAATGCCAATGCTTTGATATACATTCAGTCAGTAACATGCTGGAAATAAAGAAATCTGGAACACAAATACAACAAAATTCAAGAGAACCCAGACTTGAAGAGATGTGGTTCAGGCCATGCTTTGTGCTGTGTAATTAACCAGAACATTTGGAATTTAGCAACAATGGATGATCAATCAGGTCGAGAAGGGGGGTTGTTGATCGGAAAACAAAGAATTTCCGAAAGGGTACGGAAAGGCGAGCTATGGTAGTTCGGTGCAGAGTGATGCAGCTGTGATTATGTTAATCAGTTGCATTCAGCCAAACATCTGTGTAAAGGACATCTAGTTTGTTTTGAATGCACTGTGTATGAAATACAGGGAAAGCAGTCAAAGCACCACTCCACATAGGTTGAGAAACAAAAGTGTAGCATTAGACTAGATGTGATTTACATGGATAATGAGTGATGGATTTGACTGCTGTGATGCTCTCGCCTGCATGCAACGCCACAGATTAGAGGATATTCCAAAAGTCTAAACAAAAGTGTTTTGCGCCTGTCAAGCAACCTCGCAACAGCATTGCCCAACAACACACAATTACACCCGGTCACATTTACAACCCAAATGAATTCATATCAGGGTAATTCATGGGGTTTCCTACACTTCCAGTACCTAGGGAGCTCTGCCGCTATTCTGGGGGGAAGGGCAGGGATAAATTAAGAAAGAGCGGAGAAATGCCAAAGAACGACTATCTAGACTTCTTATTTTCTTTTTGGTGAATGATTTGTGGTGGTGCTTCTTCGATTGGCCAGTCTCCTAGCGAGTCACACCTCCTCCACTATTCTCCCCACTGTGATTTGTAGGACCGTTCATCAATCAGCGCCCATGGATGTGTGGAGCCGGCGTTTTTGGCAGCTGTCCATGTCATTAAATCGACCCAGAGCCCGGTGTAATGGTGTAATGGCGTAATGGTGCGCTGAGATAGATGGTGCTAGGTGTGTGCCATGTTTTCTAAAGGGGCTCACTAATACTGACAAAGAAAACACTACTGCTGTCCAGAGGAGCACATTCCAGCTATTCGGAACTGAAGTACCCCTGCAGACGTTCCTGGAACTGGTTAAGAAAAAAATCTAAAGGAGAAAGGGGGCTTTGTCCAGACTATGTTCCCTGAGGAGGTATGGCGAGTTAGAAAAAAATACATCAACATTAAAGTGTTTGGGAATTTATTTTTATTTTATTTTATTTTACCTTTATTTAACAAGGCAAATCAGTTAAGAATACATTCTTATTTACAATGACGGCCTACACCGGCCAAACCCGGACGAATAACCACATTATCCAAGATGGCGTAGCAGTGCGGTCGTGTTCTCTTGTGTGTTCATGTAAATAGCCTGTTTTTTGTATTTTTTTGTATTTTACGTATATATTTCCCTATCACACTTTTCATCCTTCTACTAAATATACTTTCCTGCAACCCGCCTCACTCAATGTGGAACGGATTCTATTATTTACTCACCTTTATCTAGAATCTCCAGTTGAAACTAGCCAGCCAGCTAACTAGCTAACTAGCTACTTGCTATTAGCCACCGTTAGCGGTTTTCACCCAGAACATCTGATTTTTTGCCGGAATAACTGAATCACTGGACCTTAACACCGGATCTAACTAGCCGCAACCGAATGGATGTCGAATGGATGTTGCTGTAGGCTAATCACCACTGCCCCCGAAGCACCAGTTAGCCTTGAGCCTTGAGCTAGCCTCGAGCAGGCCGATATCCCGGCTATCTACCTCTCGGTCTACCGGACGGGAGTAGCCAGCTAACCAGCTAACTAGCTACTTGCTATTAGCCACCGTTAGCGGTTTTTCACCATTGTCCGTGGCCTGCACTACCTACCAGCCAGCTCTAGCCTGGACTATTATCGGCCAGTCTGCACTGTCTGCACAGCGCGTTATCGACACAGAACCTATCAGATTTTCTGCCGGAATCACTGAATCACTGGACCTTTAACACTGGATAATCGCAACTAGCTAGCTGCAACCAAATGAACGTTGTTGTTGGCTAATCAGCCTTGAGCTAGCCTTGAGTCAGGCACATCTCCAGGCTATCTACCTCTCTGTCAACAGGATGGGACCTCCTAGAGTCGACACGGATCCCCGCCGATCCATCACGACTGGTCTGCCGACGTAATCGTCTGTGGTATCAACAGGCTTCCCGTTGCGACGACCACGAAGATCCATCTGCTAGCCCCGGCCCGCTAGCACACGCAAACAACAACCATGCTTCCTGCTCGCTGTGCTGTAGCACCAATTCGAACTGCTCTCGGACTCACATATTGCTGTTCACTGGACCTAATGATCACTCAGCAGCACAGCTGATGCCTGCTGGACTGTTCCTTTACACGGTACCCTGTCCTGTTTATCTGTTTAGCCTCAGCCCTTACTTTTTCGCCATTACCAGTTGTTGTCTTAGCTCTCTCTAATAACACCTGTGATTGCTTTATGCCTCTCTCCCATGTCAATATGCCTTGCCTATTGCTGTTCCAGTTAGTTCTTATTATACAATTTCACTGTAGAACCCCAAGTCCCTCTCAAAATGCCTCAAATAATTCCTTTGTTCCACCCCCCATACACGCCGAGACCGGCGGGTGCCTCCAGTGATGATATCTCTTTCATTGTTACCCAACGCTTAGGTTTACCTCCACTGTACTCATATCCTTCCATATCCTTGTCTGTACATAATGCCCTGAATATTTTCTACAACGCCCGGAAATCTGCCCCCTTTATTCTCTGTACCCAACGCCAGGGACGGCTTGTTCAATAGGGCGATATGGGCGACGCACTGCCAAACGGGAAAAGGAAGGGATTTTTTTTCTAATCAATTATATCACGGCAACAGCAGTTATCAGTGTTCACGTCTGATCTGCCAGCCACTAAATGTCAAATCAGGCTAAAGTCGTGCTTCAAATGGCCCCGCCCGTTTTTGGGGCGATTTCAGTCAAGTTGAAAATCGCCCAGAAGTCTCTCATAGCCTGTCATGTAAAATCTATTTTTTTCACATTTCAAAGCTTTCAACACATTCTCTATGGGTGTCTGTGGGCATGCACTTACGCGCTTTCGTCATACGTGACGTAACGTTGAACGTAACTAAGACAATGGCGGCTAGAAGCGTCTCTGTTGCGACCTGCAGTGCGGCGTTATTTTATGTTTTTAATTTGTAGACTTAGTTTACAAACATTCTGCCAACCATGGATTTCCAGTGGTTGGTTTTGGACTGATCTTGTTGATCGTGTACATACCCGCTACGAACGGACTAAATAATGAAAACGCTGCTGGCAGCTGAATCCCAATACAGCTGGGAGACTTGGCTGGATGAGTCCCGGACAGAGAAGTGGAGCCGGCCACCTTCACCCTGGTCAGAGCGGACCGCGATCCTGGTAAGAGAGCGACTCTGTACCCCGACATTGAACTGCTTTCTGTGTCATTGCGACCTTACTATCAATTCAACTCAATTTAAGGGCTTTATTGGCATGGGAAACGTGTGTTAACATTGCCAAAGCAAGGGAAGTAGATAGTAAACAAAAGTGAAATAAACAATAAATATTAACAGTAAACATTACACTCAGAAGTTTCAAAAGAATAAAGACATTTCAAATGTCATATTATGTATATATACAGTGTTGTTACAATGTGCAAATAGTTAAAGTACAAATGGGAAAATAAATTAACATAAATATGGGTTGTATTTACAATGGTGTTTGTTCTTCACTGGTTGCCCTTTTCTTGTGGCAACAGGTCACAAATCTTGCAGCTGTGATGGCACACTGTGGTTTTTCACCCAGTAGATAAGGGAGTTTATCAAAATTGGGTTTGTTTTCGAATTCTTTGTGGATCGCTGTAATCTGAGGGAAATATGTGTCTCTAATATGGTCATACATTTGGCAGGAGGTTAGGAAGTGCAGCTCAGTTTCCACCTCATTTTGTGGGCAGTGTGCACATAGCCTGTCTTCTCTTGAGAGCCAGGTCTGCCTACGGCGGCCTTTCTCAATAGCAAGGCTATGGTCACTGAGTCTGTACATAGTCAAAGCTTTCATTAAGTTTGGGTCAGTCACAGTGGTCAGGTATTCTGCCACTGTGTACTCTCTGTTTAGGGCCAAATAGCATTCTAGTTTGCTCTGTTTTTTTGTTTGTTCTTTCCAATGTGTCAAGTAATTCTCTTTTTGTTTTCTCATGATTTGGTTGGGTCTAATTGTGTTGTTGTTGTTGTTGTTGTTGTTGTCCTGGGGCTGTGTGGGGTCTGTTTGTGTTTGTGAACAGAGGCCCAGGACAAGCTTACTTAGGGGACTCTTCTCCAAGTTCATCTCTCTGTAGGTGATGGCTTTGTTATGGAAGGTTTGGGAATCGCTTCCTTTTAAGTGGTTACTATCTGCCCCGTGAGTTCCCCCAATTGTTTGTTACCGTTGTGTACTGTTGATAATCACAAGTTTACTGGAGAACTGAGACCAAGTAGAGACTTTGGACAGGGTGGATATGGTATAATAAAGGCAGTTTATTCAGAGGTAAAGATATCTGGAATCGTGTGCACGGACTCGTGCACGTGTGTAGGTCACCTAAATCATCAGAAAAATTGCCCCTCCTGAGAATTTTTTCAGGAGCCGCCACTGCCCAACGCACTAGAAGACCAGTTCTTAAAGCCTTTAGCCGTATCCTTATTCTAGTCCTCCTCTGTTCCTCTGGCCTGCTGGCTCCCCTTCCTCTGCGGAAGCATAGTTCCCGCTCAGCCCAGTCAAAGCTGTTCGCTGCTCTGGCACCCCAATGGTGGAACAAGCTCCCTCACGACGCCAGGACAGCGGAGTCACTCACCACCTTCCGGAGACATTTGAAACCCCACCTCTTTAAGGAACACCTGGGATAGGATAAAGTAATCCTTCTACCCCCCAAAAAAAAAAAAAAAAAGTATAATTGTAAAGTGGTTATCCCACTGGCTATAGGGTGAATGCACCAATTTGTAGTCGCTCTGGATAAGAGTGTCTGCTAAATGACGTAAATGTGCCCTTGAGCAAGGCACTTAACCCTAATTGCTCATGTAAGTCGCTCTGGATAAGAGCGTCTGCTAAATGACTAAAATGTAAATGTAAAAATGTGATGTAGAGGCTAACCCAGGCCCTGCAGCCCCCAGTATCACTCCTACTCCCCAGGAGCTATCATTTGTTGACTTCTGTAACCGTAAAAGCCTTGGTTTTCTGCACGTTAACATCAGAAACCTCCTTCCTAAGTTTGAGTTATTCACTGCGTTAGCACACTCAGCCAACCCTGATGTTCTAGCAGTGTCTGAATCCTGGCTTAGGAAGGCCACCAAACATTCTGAAATGTCCATCCCCTACTACAACATTTTCCGTCTAGATAGAACTGCCAAAGGGGGTGGAGTTGCAATCTATTGCTCTATCATACTATCTTGGTTTGTGCCCAAACAGTTTGAGCTTCTACTTCTAAAAATCCACCTTTTCCAGAAATAAGTATCTCGCTGTTGCCGCTTGCTACAGACCCCCCTCAGCCCTCAGCTGTGCCCTGGACACCATATGTGAATTGATTGCCCCCCCATTTATCCTCAGAGTTCGTACTGCTTGGTGACCTAAATTGGGATATGCTTAACACCCCGGCCATCCTACAATCCAAAGTAGATGCCCTCAATCTCACACAAATTCTCAACGAATCTACCAGGTACAACCCTAAATCCGTAAACATGGGCACCCTCATAGATATCATCCTGACTAACTTACCCTCTAAATACACCTCCGCTGTCTTCAACCAGGATCTCAGCGATCACTGCCTTATTGCCTGCGTCCGTACGTTTTGGGACACTGTAACGTCCATGGAGAATAAGAGCACCTCCTCCCAGCTGCCCACTGCACTGAGGCTAGTAAACACTATCACCACCGATAAATCTACAATAATCGAGAATTTTAACAAGCATTTTGCTACGGCTGGCCATGCTTTCCACCTGGCTACCACTACCCCGGCCACCAGCTCTGCACTCTCCGCTGCAACTTGCCCATGCCCCCCCCACCCCCGCTTCTCCTTCACACAAATTCAGACAGCTGATGTTCTGAAAGAGCTGCAAAATCTGGACCCCTACAAATCATCTGGCCTAGACAATCTGGACCCTTTCTTTCTAAAACTAGCCGCCGAAATTGTCGCAACCCCTATTACTAGCCTGTTCAACCTCTCTTTCGTAACGTCTGAGATCCCCAGAGATTGGAAAACTGCCGCGGTCATCCCCCTCTTCACAGGGGGTGACACTCTAGATCCAAACTGTTACAGACCTATATCCATCCTGCCCTGCCTTTCGAAAGTTTTTGAAAGCCAAGTTAACAAACAGATCACCGACCATTTCGAATTCCACCGTACCTTCTCCGCTATGCAATCCTGTTTTTCCGAGCTGGTCATGGGTGCACCTCAGCCACGCTAACATCCTAAACGATATTATAACCGCGATCGATAACAGATAGTACTGTGCAGCCGTCTTCATCGACCTGGCCAAGCCTTTCGACTCTGTCAACCACCGCATTCTTATTGGCAGACTAAATAGCCTTGGTTTCTCAAATGACTGCCTCGCCTGGTTCACCAACTACATCTCAGATAGAGTTCAATGTGTCAAATCGGAGGGCCTGTTGTCTGGACCTATGGCAGTCTCTATGGGGGTGCCACAGGGTTCAATTCTTGGGCCGACTCTTTTCTCCGTGTATATCAATGATGTCGCTCTTGCTGCTGGTGACTCTCAGATCCACCTCTACACAGATACCCTTCATTGGACACTGTGTTAACAAACCTCCAAACAAGCTTAAATGCCATACAACACTCCTTCAGTAGCCTCCAACTGCTCTTAAACACTAGAAAAACTAAATGCATGCTCTTCAATCGAACGCTGCTGGCACCCGCCCACCTGACTAGAATCACTACTCTCGACGGGTTGACCTAGTGTACGTGGACAACTACAAATACCTAGGTGTCTGGTTAGACTGTAAACTCTCCTTCCAGACTCACATTAAGCATCTCCAATCCGAAGTTAAATCTAGAATCGGCTTCCTATTTCGCAACAAAGCCTCCTTCACTCATGCTGCCAAACATGCCCTCGTAAAACTGACTATCCTACCGATCCTTGACTTCCGCTATGTCATTTACAAAATAGCCTCCAACACTCTACTCAGAAAATTGGATGTAGTCTATCACAGTGCCATCCGTTTTGTCACCAAAGCCCCATATACTACCCACCACTGTGACCTGTACACTCTTGTTGGCTGGTCCTCACTACATATTCGTCGCCAAACCCACTGGCTCCAGGCCATCTATAAATCACTGCTAGGCGCTCCAGCAAGTATATCTCACTGGTCATCCCCAAAGCCAACACCTCCTTTGGCCGCCTTTCCTTCCAGTTCTCTGCTGCCAATGACTGGAACGAATTGCAAAAATCTCTGAAGCTGGAGACTCTTATCTCCCTCACTAACTTTAAGCATCAGTTGTCAGAGCACCTTACCGATCACTGCACCTGTACACAGCCCATCTGAAATTAGCCCACCCAACTACCTCATCCCCATATTGTTATTTATTTTGCTCATTTGCACCCCAGTATCTCTATTTGCACATCCTCTCTTGCACATCTATCATTCCAGTGTTAATACTAATTGTAATTATTTTGCACTATGGCCTATTTATTGCCTTACCTCCATAACTTGCTACATTTGCACACACTGTATATATATTTTCTGTTGTATTTTTGACTTTATGTTTTGTTTTACCCCATATGTAACTCTGTGTTGTTGTTTTTATCGCACTGCTTTGCTTTATCTTGGCCAGGTCGCAGTTGTAAATGAGAACTTGTTCTCAACTGGCTTACCTGGTTAAATAAAGGTGAAAAAATAAAAATAAATTGTTTCTGGTTACACTAGAACCAAATGACAAGTTGCCAATGGTAGCTATTTTGAGAAGTTGAAAATTGCAGGCTTCGACAGGGACTGCATGATTTTCATCAAGGGGGGTCCTTAGGCAGATAGTGCCATCTTAGCATTTAGGAGGCCCAATACTAATAACATTACAAACAGCGATTTGTGTTACTCCTCCTCAAACTGATTCATGAATGAGACCGTCCAAGCTTATTTTGGTTCCGCCATGAGGTTAAACATACACTTGTCCAAATGAAAAAAAACTAAAACAAACAATACTTATTAACAATAATATGGCAACTACTGTCTAATAATAATAACAACAATTAAATATATATATTTTTTGTGAACTTACATTAACAGCATAAAACAGCTTTATACAACTACTAATAAGCCTACAACTAATAAAAACTACTGCTACAACTACTAAAAACAAAAGAATGACAAAAACGGAATGACTAAAAAACACTCTAAGGAAAAGCAAAGCTAAAAAGATGTGTTTTAAGATCTCTTTTAAATATGTCCACAGTTTCGGCCCACCTCAGGTTCTCTGGCAGGCTATTCCAGAGGCTGGGGGCACAATAACTAAAGGCTGCCTCTCCATGCCTCTTGGTCCTAGGCTTTGGGATAGTTAAAAGGTCAGTGCCAGAGGACCTGAGGGACCTACTGGGTACATAACTTAAAAGCATGTCTGACATGCATTGGGTTGCACAATCGTGGATTGATTTAAAAACCAATAGAAGAATCTTAAAATTAATTATAAAACTCACAGGCAGCCAGTGCAGAGACCTTGTAATTAATGTGTGCTCTCTGTCTAGTCTTGGTCAGTACCCGTGCTGCAGCATTCTGTATGTTTTGCAGTTGACCAATGGCTTTCTTGGGTAGACCAGACAGGAGAGCATTAGTGGTCAAGCCTGCTTGTAATAAAAGCATGGATGTGTCTCTCTGTATCAGCCTGAGAGAGAAACGGCTGCACCTTGGCAATGATCCTCAGGTGGTAAAAAGCTATTTTGGTCACATTCCTAATGTGTGATTCGAAATATAGTTCAGAATCTAAAATAACACCTAGGTTTTTTACCTAATGTTTTATCTTTATTGCCTGTGAATTAAAATGTGCGGCAAGATTCTCTCTATGTGCTTTGGCTCCAACAATATATACATACAGTACCAGTCAAATGTTTGGACACACCTACTCATTCAAGGGTTTTTCTTTATTTTTACTATTTTCTACATTGTAGAATAATAGTGAAGACATCAAAACTATGAAATAACACACATGGAATCATGTAGTAACCAAAAAAGTGTTAAACCAATCAAAATATATGTTATATTTCAGATTCTTCAAAGTAGCAACACTTTGCCTTGATGACATCTTTGCACACTCTTGGCATTCTCTATATACAGTTGAAGCCGGAAGTTTACATACACTTAGGTTGGAGTCATTAAAACTTGTTTTTAAAACCACTCCAAAAATGTCTTGTTAACAAACTATAGTTTTGGCAAGTCGGTTAGGACATCTACTTTGTGCATGACACAAGTCATTTTTCCAACAATTGTTTACAGACGTATAATTCACTGTATCACAATTCCAGTGGGTCAGAAGTTTACATACATTAAGTTGACTGTGCCTTTAAACAGCTTGGAAAATTCCAGGAAATGATGTCATGGCTTTAGAAGCTTCTGATAGGCTAATTGACATCATTTGAGTCAATTGGAGGTGTACCTGTAGATGTATTTCAAGGCCTACCTTCAAACTCAGTGCCTCTTTGCTTGACATCATGGGAAAATCAAAAGAAATCAGCCTGTCTGATTTATCCTTGGGAGCAATTTCCAAACACCTGAAGGTACCACATTCATCAGTACAAACAATAGCACGCAAGTATAAACACCATGGGACCATGCAGCCGTCATACCGCTCAGGAATGCGACGCGTTCTGTCTCCTAGAGATGAACGTACTTTGGTGCGAATAGTGCAAATCAATCCCAGAACAACAGCAAAGGTCCGTGTGAACATGCTGGAAGAAACAGTTACAAAAGTATCTACAGTGGGGAAAAAAAGTATTTAGTCAGCCACCAATTGTGCAAGTTCTCCCACTTAAAAAAGATGAGAGAGGCCTGTAAATTTCATCATAGGTACACGTCAACTATGACAGACCAATTGAGAGAGAAAAAATCCAGAAAATCACATTGTAGGATTTTTTATGAATTTATTTGCAAATTATGGTGGTAAATAAGTATTTGGTCACAGACCTGTAACTTCTTCTTTAAGAGGCTCCTCTGTCCTCCACTCGTTACCTGTATTAATGGCACCTGTTTGAACTTGTTATCAGTATAAAAGACACCCGTCCACAACCTCAAACAGTCACACTCCAAACTCCACTATGGCCAAGACAAAAGAGCTGTCAAAGGACACCAGAAACAAAATTGTAGACCTGCACCAGGCTGGGAAGACTGAATCTGCAATAGGTAAGCAGCTTGGTTTGAAGAAATCAACTGTGGGAGCAATTATTAGGAAATGGAAGACATACAAGACCACTGATAATCTCCCTCGATCTGGGGCTCCACGCAAGATCTCACCCCGTGGGGTCAAAATGATCACAAGAACGGTGAGCAAAAATCCCAGAACCACACGGGGGGACCTAGTGAATGACCTGCAGAGAGCTGGGACCAAAGTAACAAAGCCTACCATCAGTAACACACTACGCCGCCAGGGACTCAAATCCTGCAGTGCCAGACGCGTCCCCCTGCTTAAGCCAGTACATGTCCAGGCCAGTCTGAAGTTTGCTAGAGTGCATTTGGATGATCCAGAAGAGGATTGGGAGAATGTCATATGGTCAGATGAAACCAAAATAGAACTTTTTGGTAAAAACTCAACTCGTCGTGTTTGGAGGACAAAGAATGATGAGTTGCATCAAAAGAACACCATACCTACTGTGAAGCATGGGGGTGGAAACATCATGCTTTGGGGCTGTTTTTCTGCAAAGGGACCAGGACGACTGATCCGTGTAAAGGAAAGAATGAATGGGGCCATGTATCGTGAGATTTTGAGTGAAAACCTCCTTCCATCAGCAAAGGCATTGAAGATGAAACGTGGCTGGGTCTTTCAGCATGACAATGATCCCAAACACACCGCCCGGGCAACGAAGGAGTGGCTTCGTAAGAAGCATTTCAAGGTCCTGGAGTGGCCTAGCCAGTCTCCAGATCTCAACCCCATAGAAAATCTTTGGAGGGAGTTGAAAGTCTGTGTTGCCCAGCGACAGCCCCAAAACATCACTGCTCTAGAGGAGATCTGCATGGAGGAATGGGCCAAAATACCAGCAACAGTGTGTGAAAACCTTGTGAAGACTTACAGAAAACGTTTGACCTGTGTCATTGCCAACAAAGGGTATATAACAAAGTATTGAGAAACTTTTGTTATTGACCAAATACTTATTTTCCACTATAATTTGCAAATAAATTCATTAAAAATCCTACAATGTGATTTTCTCGATTTTTTTTCTGATTTTGTCTGTCATAGTTGACGTGTACCTATGATGAAAATTACAGGCCTCTCTCATCTTTTTAAGTGGGAGAACTTGCACAATTGGTGGCTGACTAAATACTTTTTTCCCCCACTGTAATTATTGTTTGGATAACCTTATTTACTATTATGTATTGTATTTTACCTTTAATGTTTTCACTCTTATGCGATGCCCACTGCAGAGAACTTAAGGAAGAAGAATTGTCACTGAATTACCACAGTGAATTATTGTAATGTTTATTTATGTGTCAATTAATCCCATTAGGGATGGGTTGCCAATTGGCGATTTGACACAAAAATTAAATTTCATTCAAAAAAAATTGAATGTTTTTCTATTAACAGGTGTGCCTTGTTAAAAGTTAATTTGTGGAATTTCTTTCCTTCTTAATATATTTGAGCCAATCAGTTGTGTTGTGACAAGGTAGGGTTGGTATAAAGAAGATAGCCCTATTTGGTAAAAGACCAAGTCCATATTATGGCAAGAACAGCTCAAATAAGCAAAGAGAAACGACAGTCCATCATTACTTTAAGACATGAAGGTCAGTCAATACGGAAAATGTCAAGGACATTGAACGTTTCTTCAAGTGCAGTCGCAAAAACCATCAAGCCCTATGATGAAACTGGCTCTCATGAGGACCGCCACAGGAAAGGAAGACCCAGAGTTAACTCTGCTGCAGAGGATAAGTTCATTAGAGTTACAAGCCTCAGAAATTGCAGCCCAAATAAATGCTTCACAGAGTTCCAAGTAACAGATACATCTCAACATCAACTGTTCAGAGAAGACTGCATGAATCAGGCCTTCATGGTCGAATTGCTGCAAAGAAATCACTAGTAAAGGACACCAATAATAAGAAGAGACTTGCTTGGTCCAAGAAACACGAGCAATGGACATTAGACCGGTGGAAATCTGTCCTTTGGTCTGATGTCCAAATTTGAGATTTTTGGTTCCAACCGCAGTGTGTTTGTGAGACGCAGAGTAGTTGAACGGATGATCTCCGCATGTGTGGTTCCCACCATGAAGCATGGAGGAGAAGGTGTGATGGTGTGGGGGTGCTTTTCTGGTGACACTGTCTGTGATTTATTTAGATTTCAAGGCACATCTTAACCAGCATGGCTACCACAGCATTCTGCAGCGATACGCCATCCCACCTGGTTTGCGCTTAGTGGGACTATAATTTGTTTTTCAACAGGACAATGACCCAACACACTTCCAGGATGTGTAAGGGCTATTTGACCAAGAATTAGAGTGTTGGCGTGCTGCATCAGATGACCTGGCCTCCATAATCACCCGACCTCAACCCAATTGAGATGGTTTGGGATGAGTTGGACCGCAGAGTGAAGGAAAAGCAGCCAACAAGTGCTCAGCATATGTGGGAACTCCTTCAAGACTGTTGGAAAAGCATTCCAGGTGCCAAGAGTGTGCAAAGCTGTCATCAAGGCAAAGGGTAGCTACTTTGAAGAATCTCAAATATAAAATAAATTTTGATTTGTTTAACACTTTTTTGGTTAGTACATGATTCCATATGTGTTATTTCATAGTTTTTATGTCTTCACTATTATTGTACAATGTAGAAAACAGTTAAAATAAAGAAAAACCCTTGAATGAGTAGGTGTGTCCATACTTTTTACTAGTACTGTATATATTTCCAAAGATCTTCACATGGTGATGTTTCTATTAGTTAAAAAGACAAACAGTTTGATCTTAACATTTTAAATCACTGTGTGATTTTAATGCCCTGATTTCTATAGGTAAATTATTCCAGTCAGTTGGGCCTTTGTATTTAAAAGATCTTACTCCAACCTCATGATGTACCCTTGGAGTTTGTCATTGCTGCTGTTGTCGAAAGGAGTAGTGTGAGTATTGTAATGTTAGGTGATCTTAAATATATACAGGGAAATTTAAGTTGATACATTTAAAAAGAAATTGGTACCAATGCAGTTGACATCTGTTTGTAAGTAAAAGCCAATGTAGTGATTCATACATTGTGCAATGATGTGTCTTATAATGGCATCTAAGAATTAATCTGCAAAGATTGTTATAAATATCTCATTCGCAAAGTAAGGTTTTGATAGATGATGTCACCATAGTCTAGAATAGGAAGGAAAAGTTGGGTCCAGTCTTTCTAATGGATAAAGTAAAAAAAAATATTAGATCTGTATAGTAATCCAAGCTCATAGTTAATTGTTTTTCTAATATAACCAATATGCTTTCCAAAAGATAATTCAGAATCTACCCTCAAACCCAGATATTTCAAACAATCACCACTTTCAAGCTTTGTTCCATCACTTGCATGAATTTGGAAATTGCCAGCTGTGGAGCTTATTCTTTGCCGTGCACCAAACAGCATGATAAATAACTTTGTTTTATTTAAAACCACATGTTTTGCAAAGTGTTAAAATCATCTTGGAGAGTTGCTTGTATGTGCAAAAATATATGTATAGATATGTATAGAGCGCTGTATCATCAGCGTATAAGTTAACATGTGTATTCTGATAAATTATAGGCAATTCATTTATAAATATAGAGAAAAGAAGGGGGGCCAATACCGAGGCTTGAGGTACTCCTCTACTGAGTCCAAGAAGTTGTGATTCGTGTCCTTCTATGAAACCACATTGTTTTCTATTGCTAAGATATGCATGGAACCATTTTAGTGATCTGTTAGTGAAACCAATGTTTTCATGTTTTCCTAGTAAGATAGAATGATCAACTACATCAAATGCTTTTGATCAATCACTAAAGATGGCACCAGTTAGTTTGCCTTGGTCAGATGGAGAATGTATATCATTAGTAAGTTTCACTAATGCTGTAGTGGTAGAATGGTTGGGTCTAAAACCATATTGAAAGGGTGAAATTAAATGAATCTAGGTACTGATTCATTTGGGAATATATTAATTTCTCAAAGATTTTTGCTATTGAACAGATTACTGATATAGGTCTATAGTTATTTGGGTCTAAGGAGTTTCCACCTTTATGAAGAGGAGTCACTCGTGTACATTTCCATACAAAAGGTATTTCAGCAGTCGTTGAATAGATCTGCTAGAGGATACATTATAACATTAGCAGACCACTTTATACATTTGGGTTCCAGTCCAGCTAGGCCAGCTCCTTTGTTGATATTTATTTCATTGTGGACAGGCGGTATATCAGTTGGTTTGATCTTTCTAAAGTTAATTTTCTGATTTGGGATGTTGATCTCCTGGTTCCATGTATACCTAGCATTGATAGAATTGTGGGTGAAATTATTATTTGAGGTAACAGATGAGTTAACAGATGAGAAATGCTGATTAAAAACATCAGCTATATCTGCTGGCTCTTGAATGACACGGTCATTTAGGATTATTTGCTGAATAGGTTGATTATTTGACCTATTGAAAAGGTCATTTGCATATTTCCAGAACTGCTGTGGATTTTTTACATAAATTGTAAGACTATCCATATAGAAGGAGGCTTTTGCATTTCTAGTTTAAGTTTTACTGGCCTTTCTATTGCTATAAATGCTTCCTCCCCGACCGCCTGTCTTTAAGTGAACTTGCTAACACACTAGTCTAGAGAGATGAGTAAACTTTCTCTATGGATTTATCAGTCATTCATTACTATGCTAAAATCAAATGATGTACATAATTCCTAGATCTATCATTTTACATTTTTGTCATTTAGCAGACGCTCTTATCCAGAGCGACTTACAGTTATTGAGTGCATACATTTTCATACTATCAAAGGGCTTGGGGCCTATTTCTTCAAATTAATACATCTAAATAAGAAAGTGCACAGATATTGAATAGGCTAACTCCCCACCTGTACAATCCTCTTTTGCAGATATAATCTACATTGTACAGTGGGACTAGAGTGGGAGTAAAAAAAGTCTTAATAGACTTGTGTAACAGCCACGCACAAACTTTTGGATTTAATGAGGTCAGTTGTGGGCTGCCAAGTTTTTTGTATCGTGTAGAGATCCCCCTCTCAAATCTGGGCCTCGAGGTCCACAGCACTGCTGGTTTGCAGTCTTTCCTCTAATCAGGGACTGATTCAGACCTGGAACACCAGGTGAGTGGAACCTCCGGCTAATCGCATGAATCCATTAAATTACCATTTAGAAAAAATTAACCAGTACTTCCGACCTTGACGCTATGATGAGTATACTGTACTATAGATATTCTTAGGGCGTGTAAAACATTTCAGAGGAAACATGGCTCAAATAGCGTATTTTCAACTATAAAGTTATTTCAGTATTTGATAAAAGTAACAAAGACATCGTCACACTCTTTTTATATCATCCCCAGTTATAACCTTTCCTTAATATTTGGGGTATGGTAATCTAAAAACAAAGGTGAGATTGGAAGTCATCTGTCTATGTCTGAGACGGCAGGGCATCCTCCTGACAGGATGTGCAGGGTGTTTCCTCCGGACAGGATGTGCAGCTCGATGACACGGTGGGTAGAAGTGAGGACAGACAGGGAATAGATAGGTTTGTCTGGTCATGCGTTAAAATGGTAGCGCACGCCCATCTGCAAGTCACCTGGTGAGTCGGAGAGAGCCTGTCTGCCCCGCTGTATTCAATCAACAGGATTTTGTCACTGAGAGACATTTGATTCCAATTGGATTTCTCTTTGCTATTCACACTGTGTGACAGCATCCATCGCTGGCTCTGACTCAAGACTGTTTGGGGGGCCTGTTTAAACCAATAATAAGCTGGCGGCACTGGCTGTGTCCTGAATGCTATTTCAAGAATAATCATTGAATATGAATATATATATATCAAGCCAACATAACAGAATTTTGATAGCTTTTTGTGATTGTAGCATTTTTTCATTATCTCCGACTCGACAAATCTCTTTGCTATCAGAGAGAAATGCTGATACGTTCCACAAATTGTAAAGCTATGAAATTCATTTGAATGACTTTTTCATGACTCAAGCTTGTTTATTTTCATGTCCAATCTGATTTCCACCATGTTCAAGGGGATTTGTATGTGCCGTGACTGACAACAATTTTCTACTCCACAAGATCTAACACCATAGAACACCATCTCATCCATAGAACATGAGAAGCCCAAATTACACAATGCAAAGAAACCACTGCGGAACATAGTCCCGATAGTAAAAGCTGCCTGTTCAGTACTTTGGCCAGAGTCTGATGACATTCATAGAATATAATAATCACCCCTCACCTGGGGCAATTACTATAATCTAGCTTCATTCCCCAGGCCCAAATACAGATATCAAAGACAAAAAAACAATGAAGCGAATACATTACTAGTTGTGCTGTCAGTAACTAATTGCGGCTAATGGAAAAGTAATAACGGTAATTCAGAAAACATGAACATAATGGATGTTTCAGTCTATTACAGATGGAGGATGTCAAAAGTGCAATACGCACAGACGTTGCACTTCCTGCTAGAGTTCATTTCAGTTTAAAACAATGGAATTGTGGTTGCTAGTATTATATATTTTCTTTAGAAATATAGAGTATTCCATTAGCATATCGCTGATAGCATATTCTACATCATGCTATGAACACAAATGTATATTCTCCTAATACGTGTTATTTTGATAGCACCACTGTGTGCCATTTAATGCCCCCAGACAGCATCATGACAGATGACAGTAACTCTTGGAATTCTGGGAAGGGGAAAATGGTGTCCTTGTCACTGGGAATATATTGACAAAGGCTCCCTGTCACTTATCACGACCTGTTCACCTAGGAGTCAATGGTGTGTCATCACCCGAGTCGGCAGAGTACCTCACACAGCTCCGTACTTTGACACGCTCCGTTGTCATTACAGGAGGGCTACAACAGCATCTGAAAGTTTTTTAAACTGAGCGCATTGTAAATGCCACTTATGTTCATGAATAACAACAGGCAACTACACTAACTTCTTTATTCCATTTGTTAACGTGCATCACAAAAGCCAGTAGGAGGCAATGTATGGAAACATTAGGAACCATAGAAGAGCCTTTTATTTTGAGTCTCTGCTCCGGGCTCATTTAGAACCTGTGTGAGGTTCTATTTTTTTCACGTTTGTGAGCGTCATCTCCATATGAATGCATATGAATTATGTTGCAGAGGATCATGGGGCATTTGTGCTAATCCATCTGTGTGCATGTATTAACTCACTGCCGAGCAGGCTTCCAGGACACAGGGTCATGTGAGATGTCATGATTCAGTGGCCTTTATGGAAGATGTTCCCGACTACATGTGGATAACTTATATTTTAAGCGTACAATAGGCCAGGAACAAGAGGCACATGGTTGCCGTCGGCAGAAGAGATAAACAAATGTATCATTCTGGTGTAGCTACGGCAGGTGGTTGATATGAATATCAAAGATAAGTGTAACAAGCATGAGGCACATTCTAACACTCACCTTCTTTAGTCTTCCTACTGCATGTTCAGATGAAAGTGGGATCATTTCAAAGTGACATACTTTTGGACACACAGTGTATAGTTATGACTGTGATATCCAATCTAACATCTTTCCTGTGTCAAACTAAAGGGAGACAGAGTAGTAACATCTAGAAAGCGCCAGTCAATACACTTTGTATGGAAACAAATTTGAGAGAGGTAGCTACTGTATGTGGACTAAAAAAGCAATATCATTCTAGCTAGCCCCTCAAACTTGAATAATGTAGCAGTGTCAGTAAACAAACAATAAGGACACCCCTCATTTTCCCACAGTGCTACATCCACAGCCGAGGTGACGCGTCTGTCCTACACTCATCCACTGAATACAGATCCCACCATCACCATTAACATCAGCATTCCCTGCGAACTGTAGGAGGAGAGGTGCTTGCTAGCTGAGCTGCAGACTGGGAGCCTCAGTTATTTGTCCTTTCCTTTTGCTTTTCTTCATGTTAAATAATGTATGACATAAGACAGCCTCCTGGCAACGGGTAGGGAAGACAACACACCACGTCAGAGGAGAGAGGGAGGGAGGACTGTGGAGGGAAGAAGGGAGGAGGGCAGCGGCAGCCACTCCTGTTGGCTCCACTGGCAGCGGCGTAACAAGCTGTTTACCAGGCAACTTGCCCTTGAAAAAGGAGGATGGGAGCCCAGAACTAGGCTGACGGCTCTGGTCGGCGATGTGAACGAGTGCTGCGTGCCTGCTCACCCAATCATCGCCTTGCTGGCTCGCTCACTCACTCCCCATCCAGATACAGTATATATAGCAATGACTAGGGGGCTAGTGTGTCACATCGATTTCAGAGAGCCTGTGCTACAGAGACTGTGTGGAGAGTTTTATTACGGTCTGTGTTTTTGGAGGAGAATGACTATCATTCATTACACCATTGTCTCCTGTAATGACAAGTAGTTTTTCTCTCAAATGTGGAGACAGCTGCCTGTGTACTCGGTTTGGAAATGGAAAAGTGATTAGGGTTTAGAATATTTGGCTGCAAAAGGAAGTTGGGCTCAGAACCATGTAGTCACAAAATTTTTCATAACCCATTGACAATACATGGCTTTAGTGGTGAGGACACCCGTCATGGACTGTTGACCTCTGCAGGGGACGCACTTGCACACAAAGCTGCTTGCTGCCACTCAATGTGCTACACATGACTCAAGGAGACCCTCCTGTCCTGGACCCAGCTTCAGTTGAGCACCAGGTCACCCTTGAGAAATAGGTATTCTGACCTCAGTGAGATTCCTGGGTTAAATAAAAGTTAAATAAAAAGTTACTGGGCCTCCCAAGTGGCGCAGTGGTCTAAGGCACTGCATCACAGTGCTAGAGGCGTCACTACTGATCCGGGATCGATCCCGGGCTGTGGCGCGACCGGGAGATCCATGAGGCAGCGCACAATTGGCCCAGCGTCGTCCGGGTTAGGGGAGGGTTTGGCCGGCAGGGATGTCCTTGTCCCATCGCGCTGTGGCGGGCCGGGCGCATGCATGCTGACACGGTCGCCAGTTGGACGGTGTTTCCTCCGACACATTGCTGCGGCTGGCTTCCGGGTTAAGCAAGCAGTGTGTCAAGAAGCAGTACGGCTTGGCAGGGTCGTGTTTCGGGGGACGCATGGCTCTCGACCTTCGCCTCTCCCGAGTCCGTACAGGAGTTGCAGCAATTGGACAAGACCTGTGGTCCTCTGTAGCTCAGCTGGTAGAGCACGGCGCTTGTAACGCCAAGGTAGTGGGTTCGATCCCCGGGACCACCCATACACAAAAATGTATGCACGCATGACTGTAAGTCGCTTTGGATAAAAGCGTCTGCTAAATGGCATATCATATTATTATATTAAGACTGTAACGAAAAAGGGGTAATCCTAGAATTCTGTCAGACCAAAGGGCACCCCTGTGACCTCACAACAGGATGACCCGGTATTGGCTACCCTGCATCTCCTCAATCTGTTGTTGTGACCTAGTGTGTTAATACACAACTAGCCCCTAACACTGACCCTCTCGGCCAGTGTTATCAGCAAAGCCGACAAGCTATTACATTTTTACATTTTAGTCATTTAGCAGACGCTCTTATCCAGAGCGACTTACAGTTAGTGAGTGCATACATTTTCATACTGCTATCTATTGCTCATCGCCTCATCCCCACTGGGTTGTGGCGATAAATTAACCAGTTAGCATGCACAGTGCCTTGGCTGGCAGCAACAGAAGCGTGAGTGCTTCATTACGAGGGAAAAAGGCCCAAAGGGAATAACTATTTATCACAATGCTACATCAAAAGATAAGCGAGCAGATGGCTCAGTGTAACCAGGGAATGAAGGCAGGAGAACAGCTAAAATGAGCTACTCCATTTTTTCTTTTCTGAAGGACTTTCAACGCCTCCATTTCTCAACACAGAGGTGGGAAATGCATCCAAGATGCTTCCAGGGCTGATGCCTAAAAACCAGTAACCGATACAGAAGGTTGTGAGGACAGCCCAGTACATCACTGGGGCCGAGCTCCCTGCCATCCAGGGCCTCTATATCAGGCGGTGTGAAAAGAAGACCCGGAAAATCGAAGCCATAGACTATTTTCTCTGCTGCCGCACGGAAAGAGGTACCGGTGCATCAAGTCTGACACCAACAGGCTCTTGAACAGCTTCTATCCTCAAGCGATACGACTGATAATAGCTAACAAAATAGCTACACGGACTATCTGAGTTAACCATGTATCATTATTAACCTTTATTTCAATCTTTGCACTGTCTCTATGCACACTCACAGGATCCTACACTCTCACACACACTGTCACTCCAACACACACACAAACACTCACTCCATCATTTGCTCACTCACACATAATATGCACATACATTTATACTGACTCTACACACCCGCACACCCACTCACATACAAGCTGCTGCTACTCTGTTTATCTTATATCCTGTTGCCTAGTCCCCTTACCCCTATACATATCTACCTCCATCACTCCAGTATCCCTGCACACGTAAATATGGTATTGGTAACTGACTTTTAAAATATTTCCTGTATATAGTATGCTTACTTACTTACTTTGTTGTGTATTTCATATTTCCTATTCTTATTTCTTGTTTTTTTTCTAGTAATACATTGTTATTGATTATTGCATATGTTGGGTTTTGTGTTTGCAAGAAAGGTATTACACTGTACTATCAGCACTATTGCATGAGCTAGTATGAAAAAAAAATACATTGCACATGGTTTCTCTCACTGTATAGCGTGGGAGTGGAGGCAGTTGGACTGTTTACCGTTCTGTGCTGTGCTACTGGAGAGCAGAGGTGAACTATAGCCCTGGTCCAGATTAAACCTGTCTGTCAAGTTGCTGACACCGAGAGAGAGAGAGCTCCAGATTAGCAGAGGGAGGCCCGGCAGCTATAATTGCCTCCAGATTCGGTAAACCATTTAAAAGTGAAGGTTCTGATATCTGTGTTTTCCCCCCTCCTCTTCCCCTATCCCTCTCTCTCTGTCCAATCTCTATCTGGCGCCTGTCTCCCCTTCCATTTCCATCTCCTTTCAAGGTGAATCTTTACTGTGGGGTTGCTGGGAGGAGGAGCTTGTGGTTTCTTCTCTCTCTGCGCCTCAGACTTTGGGGCTTTGAAAAGTGTGTACAATGGCTGCTTTTTGAGGAGAGAGTGCCCGGCTGAGGGAGAAAAATGAGGCCAGTTGGTCTTCACACAGTCGTGGAGGATTTAACATTCACAGAGCGTATGATAAAACAGAGAAAAGGAGAAAAGATGTCAGCCCCGGTCCGCCCAGTGGCATAAGTACATTATAGCCATTTATTTTCCTAACTGAACGCATGAGGCGGCGAAGATCATCAATACGATGCCGCCCTTATCAAACGAGGCATGTCGGTGGAACGATGGGAAACTGTGAATCAGAGAGAGAAGGAGGGGGCCAGATAGTAGCAATAGCCCTCTCCAAATATGTCTGACTAAGGGGAAAACAGCACTTCGGTGTCAGAAGACCTCCATCAGCGAGAGTTGTGCGAACGTTAGCGCAATAACTTTGCCTTTTTCAAATGTTTACGAATGTCACACTAAATTGCCTCTCAGACCTCTGTTGCTAATCTACAAAGTCTGAGAGAAAAAAGCTTTTGGCTTTGAGTGCTTCCAATTTTCGAGCTCTCTCTGTGTGTGTGTGTGTGTGTGTGTGTGTGTGTGCAACAACATATCTGTGGTTTACTGAATGTGTTGCTTTGGAGTATTGTGTGTGGAGAGGTTTAAATTCGCTGGCGGGATGAAGTGGTGGCCTCTGCCGTGACCCTCTGCTGCCCCCAGCTTTATCATGGTAAATGGAGACCTGTGGTGCGGCCTCTATCCTGTGGCCATTGTCTTCCTATTGGCTGAGACAAAGGGGACTGGGTAGTCCAGATGTACATACAAAAGGCCCAGGACTATAAAAACAGACCTGAAGTCCCATTTAACGAGGAGAAAATGTCATCAAATGCTGCCTGTCTGTCAAGTAACCAGGGACGGCCTGTTCAATAGGGCGATATGGGCGACGCACTGCCAAACGGGAAAAGGAAGGGATTTTTTTTCTAATCAATTATATCACGGCAACAGCAGTTATCAGTGTTCACGTCTGATCTGCCAGCCACTAAATGTCAAATCAGGCTAAAGTCGTGCTTCAAATGGCCCCGCCCGTTTTTGGGCGATTTCAGTCAGGTTGAAAATCGCCCAGAAGTCTCTCATAGCCTGTCATGTAAAATCTATTTTTTTCAAATTTCAAAGCTTTCAATACATTCTCTATGGGTGTCTGTGGGCTTGCACTTACGCGCTTTCGTCATACGTGACGTAACCATGAACGTAACTAAGCAAATAGCGGCTAGCAGCGTCTCTTTGCGACCTGCAGTGTGGCGTTATTTTATGTTTTTAATTTGTACACTTAGTGGCGTTATTTTATGTTTTTAATTTGTACACTTAGTTTACAAACATTCTGCCAACCATGGATTTCGAGTGGTGGGTTTTGGACTGATCTTGTTGATCGTGTACATACCCGCTACGAACGGACTAAATAATGAAAACGTTGCTGGCAGCGGAATCCAATACAGCTGGGAGACTTGGCTGGATGACAGAGTCCCGGACAGAGAAGTGGAGCCGGCCGGCTTCACCCTGGTCGGAGCGGACCTCGATCTGACAGTCACAGGGAAAATCGATCCTGGTAAGAGAGCGACTCTGTACCCCGAGCCCCGACATTGAACTGCTTTCTGTGTCACTGTGACCTTACTATCTGCCCCGTGAGTTCCCCCAATTGTTTGTTACCGTTGTGTACTGTTGATAATCACAAGTTTACTGGAGAACTGAGACCAAGTAGAGACTTTGGACAGGGTGGATATGCACAAGATTTTAGTCAGACCAAGCTATAACATTATATATTTACTATGACAGTACATTCAACCAAAAGCTAATATAACAAAGGCATCAGAGATTATTTATAATCTGTCACAGAAACTGGAATCCATCTCCCCAGATCAGTCAATAAATGCTTCTGGTATTGACTTATATGCTGCCCCTGTCTTCATGTTGTTGCTGGACATATCTTTTTTAAAATGTGTGTAGGTCACCTAAATCATCAGAAAAATTGCCCCTCCTGAGAATTTTTTCAGGAGCCGCCACTGCAAGTAACACCCCCCTACACACACACACGCACGTGCACGCACGCACACACACACTTACCCCCCTCCACATACACACAATCCCTACCCCTGTCCCTTTTCCCTCCTTCTGAGGGGTTAGGTAACCAGATATAGCTAGATCAAAAACATCCCACTGCTTCCATCTACTACAGCTGGAAACATTTGTTTCTCATTAGAATTCTGATGACAGCAGCAACGCTATGGGCAGGAGACACTCTCCTTATCTGAAATGTATCAATGTGCCATCCAGTAGCTGCTATTGGGGATAATGCAGGTTTTTCTATCTGTGAAATGTATTGCACCATATGGTTGTCGTGAAATCAACCTGGGTTGAAAAAGGCAACAAGTAGATAAACCACTACTGATCTGGTAAACTTAAATTACACTGGGACAATAGCTTACAAAACACAGATAACCACACTGTCTGTCTGACTGTCTGTGTGTCTGTGTGTGTGTGTGTGTGTGTGTGACTGCCTGAACGCTTGGAGGGCCATTTACTGCCAAGCACTACAAACAATTTTCCGGCCTGTGTTCGGTTTTTTACCTGCTATGTTCAGCGATAACAAGCATATAGCACATGGCAGAGTGGAGTGGCTGCGTGTGGGAGAGGTAATCTTTTCATGGAGAATGCCTTGCCCTCATCTCTGGTTTTAGTGGACCAATATACAAGGCACTCAACATAGGAGTTTTTTTCTCTGCACAGAGAGCCTATAGAAGAGAAAGAGAGTTCTCTGTGCCAGTAACATTTCCCTTCAGTCATCCCTTCGCCGCTCCCTCTTTTCCGAACAGCTAAATGTACCCCTTTCCCTGGCTATGTGGAGTGCTCCCCAATTCCCAGAGCCATTTATTCAACTCGGCTGCTGTCAGGAATTACCCCGGGTCATAGCTGTTGCTGTGGCAACCCCCTATACCAATTAAATGTGTATGCATATAAAATATATAATTTCGCTGTTCAAGCCCATGTACTCCCCCAGACACCAGAGCGTGCACTACTCTCTTGACAATGTGTACATTTCAAAGAGACTGCCGTTAAAAAACAACAACACTACTAGAAAGAACACTCCTATGGACTATGTTATTTGTTACATTGTTGGCTGTTTGTTTTGCTTTCGTCTCGTTCCAAACCCTTCACGTCCCGGCCAAGTTTGTCTCTGATCCACAACAAAACTGTGAGGCTGTTTATTCAGTTAAATCATTTTGGACAAAATAAAAGCCGTATGTATTAAGAAATAAAAAATAAAATACATTCAGGGAATGGATAAAGAATACCTAAAGCACTTCCTTTTTTGAGTTGTGGGCCCTCTGATAATAAACACAATCCATTTAGAAGGTCATACATTTGAAAGCGCTCAGTGAGAGGCGTTCATGCCGATGTGGACGGAGTGCAAATAAGAGTGGAGACGTCTCATGCATTTCTATGAGCCTCTTAAGAGAGAGCTGGACTGTCAGGGCCAAAAAGGGCCAAAAGGAATTAAAACACCAACAGTAGTGTTTGATGGTAGCTATTATTAAGATAGTTAGGCCCAAATATGGTATATTCTTCAAGAATCAATGGCTGTATATCAAGTCCAAAAATGTATGTAGCGATCACAGATTGTCAAGTCCAAAAATGCATTTCGATTGATATGTTATGTCCTGCAAAACAATATAACAACATTTGCAATTCGTATGATATGTTACGAATTCCAATTCGTACAATATGTTACAAATGACCTCCCGAGTGGCGCAGTGGTCTAAGGCACAATAATAAAAATGAAAGTGCTAGCTGTGCCACTAGAGATCCTGGTTCGAATCCAGGCTCTGTCGTAGCCGGCTGCGATCGGGAGACTCATGTGGCGGCGCACAATTGGCCCAGCGTCGTCCAGGGTAGGGGAGGGAATGGCCGGCAGGGATGTAGCTCAGTTGGTAGAGCATGGCGTTTGCAACGCCAGGGTTGTGGGTTCGATTCCCACATGGGTATGAAAAAAATTATAAAAATAAATAATAATGTATGCACTCACTAACTGTAAGTTGCTCTGGATAAGAGCGTCTGTAAATGTAAATGTGTGTATGTTTAAGATCCCAGACTGCATCTTTAAAGGGACAATCTGTGATTGCTACATACAGCAATGACGTAGTACACAATTGTGCAACATTTTTAAGGACCCGTTTTGGCTGAAATTATACAAAACATCTGGAGCAAACTTTAATAGCAGTAAAGAGATATCCCATGTGCAGTCTAGGAATATATCAAATCTTGTTTGTTAGGATCCACCAATTAGGCCTTTAGTGCCTTTTACCTTGCCTTGATTTGGTGTGTTGAATGGGCCAAAACGGTTTTTGCATAGACATCTGCGGTACTACATGACCAGTGGTGTAGTGCAACTTTTTTAGGTGCGGGAGCACATTTTTTGTTACATAATTTCTCAATCAAAATTTTTACCTACAGAATATTATTATAGAATATGCATAAAATGCATCCTCGTGAACGAACTAGAGCAGATGGTATTAACAAACTATTAGCTTTTCTTGTATTTTGTTTCAATCAAAGCATATATCCTGCCTAGTGGCGCGCACGGTTGAGTTTTGGCCACATGAGAAAAGAAATGCAACTATTCAGCTTCAGCTAACCATCCTAAAATCTCAGTAGAAATGTGGTGTTTTTAGAGTAGTAGTAATGTTATAGGCCTACTATGCTATGCTATTATATTCTCTTATGTTATGTAAAATACTCATTCATCATTGTGATCTTGCGCGACATTGATTCAGCTTCAGAAATACGTTTCCAGTTCTGTGTATTCTCAAATTCGCCGCTCCCTCGCTCTGGCAACACTACTTCCCAGTACATGACACAGAGTGTGGAAATGGACATCAAGATGCACTCAACATTCTTCCAAACATAACACTGTGGGTATTGTTTATGTACCTTGATGGTGACTCTTAGTATGTCGACCACGCCTTTTACATGATGGCATCGATCCATAAATAACATACAGTGTTATCTACCACAGCATATGGCTGGGCTCGTGTTAGTTTCCTGACTTCCTGCATTAAATAATAATGCATGGTTGGTGCACAATGAGCATTGGGGCCAACGTGACACTGTGACATAACAACTGGCTTCACAATACAGTATGTAGGCTACTGCTCTGTTCTACAGCTTTCACTATGGCAACTGACATTCTAATTCAAACAGATTCATTTGACCACAATCTTCCAAGGGCCAATATATTTTTGTCAGCACAAGGAAAAAATTACAACCTCGAAAAAGTCAATATTGTGTCAAATCTCTATTCTATTTGTGTAAAAAAAAATAGTTTTTTTTTTTTTTTCAATTCCAGTTATCCTGGTTCCTATCTGCTATTTCGGTATCAGTTAGCCAGATAATTGCAGCTGTGCAACGGCAGTACTCCTCTGCTCTCTTTCAGTCTCCACCAGCATAGTAGAGCGATAAAGTCGGGCCCTTGGTTAGGGAGGATATGATCTGATATTGAAGAGAATACACCTCATCTATCTCGGCAGAGGAGACAGGTTGTCTGGTCACATCTGCTCCTAACATCCTGCGCAGGAATATTCCTGAAACATGCTCAACATGCTCATTTTTTTTACTTTTCTTCGGTTCACGAGAAAAATACAAAATGTCTTTGTGTTGAGGGAGGCTGTTCCAGTGTTTCATCAGTAAGCCGGTTTGAAGTACAGTTCAGCAGTGCTTTCCTATTAGAAACTCATTGATGCTATTGGCTGAAATACCTCTTATTTTGATAAACTAGTTTAAAATATAATATAATATGCCATTTAGCAGACGCTTTTATCCAAAGCGACTTACAGTCATGCGTGCATACATTTTTGTGTATGGGTGGTCCCGGGGATCGAACCAACTACCTTGGCGTTACAAGCGCCGTGCTCTACCAGCTGAGCTACAGAGGACCATATACTCATCATATACTCATCTAATAACAACCACACACAAAGACACAGCCTATTTTAGAGAACAAACAATTTCCTTCCTTTAAAGACCTTCAACTGAACTCTCCAACACCACCTCCGGCTTCAACACCAAACGACTTGCTGAAACATCCAGCTCGTTTCTCGCTCATTATCCCGATCTCCATTGCTTTCAAATCCGCTTGATAGCAACAATCTGCTATCTGCTTAGTGTTAACCTGACCTCCTTGGAAACGTGTTACATCCCAATTAAAACAGTTTGCCAACAAACTTTAAAACCATACATAATGATGTCATGGGTTCACTAATTCTCTGCCTGCTGCCTAGACAGTTTCAGGGGAGGGGATTGCCTTAGTGAATCTTCTATCTACTAGGGCTGTGGCAGTCATGAAATGATGTCAGCCGGTTATTGTCATGCAAAAGCCTGCCTGTCTCACTGTAATTTATCGTAATTAACATAAAAACACGTTTAGCATCTCCAGGCCTCCACGCATACAAGCCGATGATGCACGCCTTTGGAACATCTACATTGAAAAAGTCTAATAAATAAATGTAATATACCCCATCACAATAAATCCATTATTTATTTTAGGCTGGTCTAAAGAAACAGTATGATATTACATTTTTTTATTTCAGAAGAACAGAATATGAGTTTGCCTACTGTATGTTACCTGGCTATGCATCTATAGGCTTATTCATATAGCAGACAAGAAGTCACGTGCCATTATTTATATTATATGATTTTATAAGAAGAAGAATATAATTGAACTTAGCTGAATAAAATAGAAAGGATATTTTTCCCATTCCGGAGCGAGTGTGCATATGAAGTGGCTATGTTGAGCATAAAAGTGATCATTTGAAACAGGTCCTATACACTAGATTTAGAGTTATTTGGCAACTTTAGTTGTGAATGATGCAAACCTTAGAATGTCTTAGAAATCAAAACATATATGGGCTGCATGATGTGACTATAGACTATTGATGATTTGAGAAAGTCGTAAAAGAAAGCTTGCCTCAGGCTGCACAGCTATTCTCTCATCAAGTGATCATACTTTCCCTATTCTCAATTTAATCTTGTCTTTACTATTATGTAAAATTAATTTCGATTTAGAATGGCCCATTATCAAACTCTGTATGCCATGGGCTCTCCAACCCTGTTCCTGCAGCTTCCCATTGCTTAATTTGGGTAACCAAGTGAAATCTGTTCGGGAACATTGATAGTAACATGTTTTTACAACGAAACACATTAAACTGTTGACAGCCCCTCTCTCTGCACGCTCGAGAAAGGAATGAAGGAGAGAGAGGAGATGGAAATGCACAGTGGTGAGATATTCCATAGCTAAAGGTAATGTGTCAGCCTATTAATTATGAAAATATATAAAATTCCCTATTACTAGGCTATTCACTATAACTGTAGGCTTAGCCATCTTGCACAATCAATTAACAAACAGCATTGCCTAGGCCTATACGTTCTCTCCCAGACTCATGGATAGAAAGTTTGGAGCGTAGCATAAAGTAACCAGTCCATCCAGTATGCATAATAATACAGTCCACACTCAAAGGCATTCCAGTTCATGCGCATCTTCGTCATTTCCTGTTGAACGCAGAATAAGGGAGAGCTCAGTTTGTTGTTTTGGAAAGTTTTGAAAGTCTCTGAAAAAGTATTTTATTGAAAAAGTTTGGTTACTAGCTAGCTACATTTTTGAGTTTGGATCCCACAACACGGTTGCTGGGACCGCTGCTATCTGTCCAGGGATCCTGCCGACCAAGGGTCTGATGAGCTACTTGGCATAGCAGCTAGCCTATCAGCCACTGTTAGCTGCCTATCAAGCTAGCGGGGTTTTCTTGATGGCTTGAATGCAGCCCATGATGCGGTTAGCACTTATGGCTGGGACCGTGGATTGTCTGGGGCTTGTGACTGTCTAGATCCCTGCTGTGTGTTGCTGTTTCCATCTTCCCTGCGACCTGCATGTCTGGAACTGCGAGGCGTAAAAGCATAGCTTACGTTGCTACCATGACAAAGACCAAAGCCGTTGAGGACAGTGGTGTCTCTCCTTCACAGGTGAAGGATCTTTTAAATGAACAAAAACATTTCTACAAGCTGTTGTTACAACAACAAGAAAATACAGTGAGGGAAAAAAGTATTTGATCCCTGCTGATTTTGTAGGTTTGCCCACTGACAAAGAAATGATCAGTTTATAATATTAATGGTAGGTTTATTTGAACAGTGAGAGACAGAATAACAACAACAAAATCCAGAAAAACGCATGTCAAAAATGTTATAAATTGATTTGCATTTTAATGAGGGAAATAAGTATTTGACCCCTCTGCTAAACATGACTTAGTACTTGGTGGCAAAACCCTTGTTGGCAATCACAGAGGTCTGACGTTTATTGTAGTTGGCCACCAGGTTTGCACACATCTCAGGAGGGATTTTGTCCCACTCTTCTTTGCAGATCTTCTCCAAGTCATTAAGGTTTCGAGGCTGACGTTTAGCAACGCAAACCTTCAGCTCCCTCCACATATTTTGTATGGGATTAAGGTCTGGAGACTGGCTAGGCAACTCCAGGACCTTAATGTGCTTCTTCTTGAGCCACTCATTTGTTGCCTTGGCCGTGTGTTTTGGGTCATTGTCATGCTGGAATACCCATCCACGACCCATTTTCAATGCCCTGGCTGAGGGAAGGAGGTTCTCACCCAAGATTTGACGGTACATGGCCCCGTCCATCGTCCCTTTGATGCGGTGAAGTTGTCCTGTCCCCTTAGCAGAAAAACACCCCCAAAGCATAATGTTTCCACCGCCATGTTTGACGGTGTTCTTGGGGTCATAGGCAGCATTCCTCCTCCTCCAAACACGGCGAGTTGAGTTGATGCCAAAAAGCTCCATTTTGGTCTCATCTGACCACAACACTTTCACCCAGTTCTCCTCTGAATCATTCAGATGTTCATTGGCAAACTTCAGACAGGCATGTATATGTGCTTTCTTGAGCAGAGGGACCTTGCGGGCGCTGCAGGATTTCAGTCCTTCACGGCGTAGTGTGTTAGCAATTGTTTTCTTGGTGACCATGGTCCCAGCTGCCTTGAGATCATTGACAAGATCCTTCCGTGTAGTTCTGGGCTGATTCCTCACCGTTCTCATGATCATTGCAATACCACGAGGTGAGATCTTGCATGGAGCCCCAGGCAGAGGGAAATTGACAGTTATTTTGTGTTTCTTCCATTTGCGAATAATCGCAACAACTGTTGTCACCTTCTCACCAAGCTGCTTGCCGATGGTCTTGTAGCCCATTCCAGCCTTGTGTAGGTCGACTATCTTGTCCCTGACATCCTTGGATATCTCTTTGGTCTTGGCCATGGTAGAGAGTTTGGAATCTGATTGATTGCTTGCTTCTGTGGACAGGTGTCTTTTATACAGGTAACAAGCTGAGATTAGGAGCACTCCCTTTAAGAGTGTGCTCCTAATCTCAGCTCGTTACCTGTATATAAGACACCTGGGAGCCAGAAATCTTTCTGATTGAGAGGGGGTCAAATACTTATTTCCCTCATTAAAATGCAAATCAATTTATAACAGTTTTGACATGCGTTTTTCTGGATTATTTTGTTGTTATTCTGTCTCTCACTGTTCAAATAAATTTACCATTTAAATTATAGACTGATCATTTCTTTGTCAGTGGGCAAACGTACAAAATCAAATACTTTTTTCCCTCACTGTAGCTTCAAGTGTTGTGTCCAAATACTGGTGGAGTCAACTAATAAAAGAATGGACGACCTGACCAGAGAGGTCCAGGACCTGAAGTACGGTTTGCAGTTCTCCCAGAGTTTAAACAAGAAAACTGCAAAATTACAGCAATCTGTAAGTAATTGAGAGAGGACATCAGTTCTGTATGGGAATCCATGATAACAATGAAGGAGAAATCAGATGATCTCCAGGGACAACCAAGGCGGAAAAACATTGTTTTGGACGGAATTGCAGAATATCCACGAGACCTGGACGGAGTCTGAGGACAAAGTGAGGGAAATGATCTTGGAGAAACTGAAGATGGACCACAGGAAGATTGAGGTGGAGCGCGCCCACAGGATTAGAAAACCCACCACCTGCCCAGATGACAGGCCCAGGCCGACAGTGGTCAAGTTTCTGAGGTTCAGGGCCTCCCGAGTGGCGCAGCGGTCTAAGGCACTGCATCGCAGTGATAGAGGCGTTACTACAGACCCGGGTTCATTCCCGGGCTGTGCCACAACCGGCCATGATCGGGAGTCCCATAGGATGGTGCACGATTGGCCCAGCGTCGTCCGGGTTGGGGGAGGGTTTGGCCAGGGGGGTTTTACTTGGCTCATCGCACTCTAGCGACTCCTTGTGGCGGGCCGGGTGCCTGCAGGCTGACCCCGGTCGCCAGTTGAACAGTGTTTCCTCCAACACATTGGTGCGGCTGGCTTCCGGGTTAAGCTGGTGGGGGTTAAGAAGCGCGGTTAGGTGGGTCATGTTTCGGAGGACGCATGACTCCGCATTCGTCTCTACCGAGCCTGTTGGGAAGTTGCAGCGATGAGACAAGATCGAAAAAGGGGGGTTAATTTCTTATGTATTTTTTATAAACCTTTCTGAGGTTCAAGGACAAGGTACCTGTTCTGGAAAGAGATGAGAACTTGAGAGGAACGTACATCTTCCTCAACAAGGACTATACTGAAGCTGTGCGCCAGAAGAGAAAATAACTTATCCCGGCCATGAAAGCTGCCAGAGAGTGTGGGGACATTGCTTACATCTGCTATGACAGGCTAATTGTCCACCCGCCCTCCCAAAAGCCTGGAAGGGATGAGAGAGCCAAGCCTATGGGTTCGTACCTTTTTTCATGCTTTTTAAATTATTTTCCATATTATGTCTATCTCTGAGAAGCTACCCAGGAAACAGCTGAAAATAACCCACATGTAGCCTTAGAAATAAGGTTCAAGAAGTCAATAACTTGCTAACATCAGATGACATTCATATAAAAGCCATTTCTGAGACTGAGGCCAATGAGATCCTGAGGCCAATTGTTGTGCCATTCATCCGCCGCCATCACCTCATGTTATAGCATGATAATCGACGGCCCTAGTCATTGAAAAGGAGTGGGACAACATTCCACAGGCCACAATCAACAGCCTGATCAACTTTATGCGAAGGAGATGTGTCGCGCTGCATGAGGCAAATGGTGGTCACACCAGATACAGACTGGTTTTCAGACCTTTTTTTAAAGGTATATGTGACCAACAGATGCATATCTGTATTCCCAGTCATGTGAAGTCCATAGATTAGGGCCTAATACATTTACTTCAATTGACTGATTTCCTTATATGAACTTTAACTCAGTAAAATCTTTGAAATTTGTGCATGTTGCGTTTATATTTTTGTTCAGTGTACAGTCGTGGTCAAAAGTTTTGAGAATGACACAAGTACTGGTCTTCACAAAGTTCGCTACTTCAGTGTTATGAGATATTTTTGTCAGATGTTACTATGGTATACTGAAGTATAATTACAAGCATTCCATAAGTGTCAAAGGCTTTTATTGACAATTACATTACGTTTATGCAAAGAGTCAATATTTGCAGTGTTGACCCTTCTTTTTCAAGACCTCTGCAATCCGCCCTGGCATGCTGTCAATTAACTTCTGGGCCACATCCGGACTGATGGCAGCCCATTCTTGCATAATCAATGCTTGGAGTTTGTGGGTTTTTGTTTGTCCACTCGCCTCTTGAGCATCGACCACAAGTTCTCAATGGGATTAAGGTCTGGGGAGTTTCCTGGCCATGGACCCAAAATGTCGATGTTTTGTTCCCTGAGCCACTTAGTTATCACTTTTGCCTTATGCAAGGTGGTCCATCATGCTGGAAAAGGCATTGGTCGTCACTAAACTGTTCTTGGATGGTCGGGAGAAGTTGCTCTCGGAGGATGTGTTGGTACCATTCTTTATTCATGGCTGTGTTCTTAGGCAAAAATGTGAGTGAGCCCACTCCCTTGGCTGAGAAGCAACCCCACACATGAATGGTCTCAGGATGCTTTACTGTTGGCATGTCACAGGACTGATGGTAGCGCTCACCTTGTCTTCTCCGGACAAGGTGATTTCCGGATGCCCCAAACAATCGGAAAGGGGATTCATCAGAGAAAATGACTTTACCCCAGTCCTCAGCAGTCCAATCCCTGTACCTTTTGCAGAATATCAGTCTGTCCCTGATGTTTTTCCTGGAGAGAAGTGGCTTCTTTGCTGCCCTTCTTGACACCAGGCCATCCTCCAAAAGTCTTCGCCTCACTGTGCGTGCAGATACACTCACACCTGCCTGCTGCCATTCCTGAGCAAGCTCTGCACTGGTGGTGCCCCGATCCCGCAGCTGAATCAACTTTAGGAGACGGTCCTGGCGCTTGCTGGACTTTCTTGGGCGCCCTGAAGCCTTCTTCACAACAATTGAACCTCTCTCCTTGAAGTTCTTGATGATCCGATAAATGGTTGATTTAGGTGCAATCTTACTAGCAGCAATATCCTTGCCTGTGAAGCCCTTTTTGTGCAAAGCAATGATGACGGCACATGTTTCCTTGCAGGTAACCATAGTTAACAGAGGAAGAACAATGATTTCAAACACCACCCTCCTTTTAAAGCTTCCAGTCTGTTATTCTAACTCAATCAGCATGACAGAGTGATCTCCAGCCTTATCCTCGTCAACACTCTCACCTGTGTTAACGAGAGAATCACTGACATGATGGCAGCTGGTCCTTTTGTGGCAGGGCTGAAATGCAGTGGAAATGTTTTTATGGGATTAAGTTCATTTTCCTGGCAAAGAGGGACTTTGCAATTAATTGCAATTCATCTGATCACTCTTCATGACATTCTGGAGTATATGCAAATTGCCATCATCAAAACTGAGGCAGCAGACTTTGTGAAAATTAGTATTTGTGTCATTCTCAAAACTTTTGACCACGACTGTATATATTCAGAGCCATATCCCTGTAATGCTTAGAGAAGATCTCATGTCAAGTGTTATTGAAGTGCTGTGGTTGCAGGTTCACCTGCCTCATCTAAAGCCTATTATGTTGGGGTGTTGCTATAGGCCACCAAGTGCTAACAGTCAGTATCTAAATAATGTGTGTGAAATGCTTGCTAAACAGAGAGGTCTACTTTCTTGGGGACCTGAATACTGACTGATTTTCATCAGGCTGTCCGCTCAAGAGGAAGCTTCTCACTGTAACCAGTGCCTGTAATCAGGTTATTAATCAACCTACCAGAGTGTTTGCAAACTACAGGAACAAGATAATCCACATGTATTGATCACATTTTTACTAATACAGTAGAACTTTGTTCTAAAGCTGTATCCGTACCCATTGGATGCAGTGATCACAATATCCTGGCTATATCCAGGAAAAGCTAAAATAGTGTATAAGAGATCATACAAAAGATTTTGCTGTAACTCATGTGGATGATGTTAAAAATATTTGTTGGTCTGATGAGATTAATAAGAAGCATCCAGACGCTGCACTTGATTAATTTATAAAATTGCTTCTTCCAATTATTGATAAACATGCACCTGTTAAGAAACTGACTGATAGAACTGTTAAGGCTCCATGGATTGATGAGGAATTTAAAAACAGTATGGTTGAAAGAGATGGGGCAAAAGGAGTGGCTAATAGGGCTGGCTGCACATCTGACTGGCTGACTTACTGCAAATTGAGAAATTATGTGACTAAACTCAACAAAAAGAAGAAGAAACTGTATTATGAAGCCAAGATCAATTCTATAAAGAATGATGGAAAAATACGTTGGAGTACATTAAATGAAATTATGGGCAGAAAGACAAATTCAACTCCATCTTTCATCGAATCAGAAAGCTTATTCATCACAAAACCATTTGATATTGCCAATTATTTTAATAATTATTTAATTGGCAAAGTGGGCAAACTTAGGCAGGAAAAGTCAACAACGAACAGTGAGCCATCATATTCATGCATTAAAAAACAAATAATGAAAGAAAAGCATTGTAAGCTTGTATTTTGTAAAGTTAGTGTGGGATAGGTGGAAAAAATATTGTTATCGATCAATAATGACAACCCTTCTGGCATTGACAACTTAGATGGAAAACTACTGAGGATGGTAGCTGACTCTATGGCCATTCCTATCTGTCATATCTTTAATTTGAGTCTAGAGGAAGGTGTTTGTCCTCAGGCCTGGAGGGAAGCCAAAGTCATTACGCTACCAAAGAGTGGTAAATGGCCTTTACTGGTTCCAACAGAAGATCTATCAGCTTGTTGTCAGCTCTTAGCAAACTGTTGGACAAAATTGTGTTTGACCAAATACAATGCTATTTCTCTGTAAACAAACAAGACTTTCAGCATGCTTATAGAGAAGGGCACTCAACATGTACTGCACTGACACAAATGACTGATGATTGGAAAGACATTTATAATAAGAAGATTGTGGGAGCTGTACTGTTAGATTTCAGTGCAGCTTTTGATATTATTGACCATAACCTGTTGTTGAGAAAACGTATGTTTTATGGATTTTCAACCTCTGCCATATCATGGATTCAGAGATACTGTATCTATATAATAGTCCTTTCTTTAATGGAAGCCTCTCTAATATCAAACATGTAGGGTGTGGTGTACCGCAATGCAGCGCTCTAGGCCCTCCACTCTTTTCTATTTTTACCAATGACCTGCCACTGGCATTAAACAAAGCCTGTGTGTCCATGTATGCTGATCGTTCAACCATATACAGTGGGGCAAAAAAGTATTTAGTCAGCCACCAATTGTGCAAGTTCTCCCACTTAAAAAGATGAGAGAGGCCTGTAATTTTCATCATAGGTACACGTCAACTATGACAGACAAAATGAGGGAAAAAAATCAGAAAATCACATTGTAGGATTTTTTATGAATTTATTTGCAAATTATGGTGGAAAATAAGTATTTGGTCAATAACAAAAGTTTCTCAATACTTTGTTATATACCCTTTGTTGGCAATGACACAGGTCAAACGTTTTCTGTAAGTCTTCACAAGGTTTTCACACACTGTTGCTGGTATTTTGGCCCATTCCTCCATGCAGATCTCCTCTAGAGCAGTGATGTTTTGGGGCTGTCGCTGGGCAACACGGACTTTCAACTCCCTCCAAAGATTTTCTATGGGGTTGAGATCTGGAGACTCCAGGACCTTGAAATGCTTCTTACGAAGCCACTCCTTCGTTGCCCGGGTGGTGTGTTTGGGATCATTGTCATGCTGAAAGACCCAGCCACGTTTCATCTTCAATGCCCTTGCTGATGGAAGGAGGTTTTCACTCAAAATCTCACGATACATGGCCCCATTCATTCTTTCCCTTTACACGGATCAGTCGTCCTGGTCCCTTTGCAGAAAAACAGCCCCAAAGTATGATGTTTTCACTCCCATGCTTCACAGTAGGTATGGTGTTCTTTGAATGCAACTCAGCATTCTTTGTCCTCCAAACACGACGAGTTGAGTTTTTACCAAAAAAGTTATATTTTGGTTTCATCTGACCATATGACATTCTCCCAATCCTCTTCTGGATGCACTCTAGCAAACTTCAGACGGGCCTGGACATGTACTGGCTTAAGCAGGGGGACACGTCTAGCACTGCAGGATTTGAGTCCCTGGCGGCGTAGTGTGTTACTGATGGTAGGCTTTGTTACTTTGGTCCCAGCTCTCTGCAGGTCATTCACTAGGTCCCCCCGTGTGGTTCTGGGATTTTTGCTCACCGTTCTTGTGATCATTTTGACCCCACGGGGTGAGATCTTGCGTGGAGCCCCAGATCGAGGGAGATTATCAGTGGTCTTGTATGTCTTCTATTTCCTAATAATTGCTCCCACAGTTGATTTCTTCAAACCAAGCTGCTTACCTATTGCAGATTCAGTCTTCCCAGCCTGGTGCAGGTCTACAATTTTGTTTCTGGTGTCCTTTGACAGCTTTTTGGTCTTGGCCATAGTGGGGTTTGGAGTGTGACTGTTTGAGGTTGTGGACAGGTGTCTTTTATACTGATAACAAGTTCAAACAGGTGCCATTAATACAGGTAATGAGTGGAGGACAGAGGAGCCTCTTAAAGAAGAAGTTACAGGTCTGTGAGAGCCAGAAATCTTGCTTGTTTGTAGGTGACCAAATACTTATTTTCCACCATAATTTGCAAATAAATTCATTAAAAATCCTACAATGTGATTTTCTGGATTTTCTTTTCTCAATTTGTCTGTCATAGTTGACGTGTACCTATGATGAAAATTACAGGCCTCTCTCATCTTTTTAAGTGGGAGAACTTGCACAATTGGTGGCTGACTAAATACTTTTTTCCCCCACTGTATGTGTCAGCAACCACAGCTGATGAAGTCACTGAAACCCTTAACATGGAGTTGCAGTCAGTTTTGGAATGGGTGGCCAGTAATAAACTGGTCCTGAACATCTCTAAAACTAAGAGCATTGTATTTGTCACGTTCGTTGATGAACGGGTCAGACCAAGGCGCAGCGTGATATGCATACATGTTTATTTATACTGAATAAACACCACGACAAAACAACAAATGAAACGAAACGTGAAGTCCAAGGTAGACAAACAACATACCTCACACGGAACAAGATCCCACAACCCACTAGTGCCAATAGGCTGCCTAAGTATGGTCCCCAATCAGAGACAACGAGCTACAGCTGCCTCTGATTGGGAACCACACCGGCCAACATAGAAATACACATAATAGAATGTACAACATGGACAAACACAGCAAGGAAAATACACACCCTGACTCAACATACAAGCGTCCTCTGAGTCAGGGCGTGACAGTATTTGGTACAAATCATTCTGTAAGGTCTAGCAATACAAGGTTATAACATTTACAGTAAATATAGAAATGCCAATGGTGGAGGTGTTGCTGTTTATATTCAAAACCACATTCCTGTGAAGATTAGAGAGGATCTCATGTTAAATACTGTTGAAGTAATATGGCTACAGGTTCATCTGCCTCACCTAAAGCCCATTCTGGTGGGAAGCTGCTATAGACCACCAAGTGCTAACAGTCAGTATCTGGATAACATGTGTGAAATGCTTGATAATGTATGTGACATCAATAGAGAGGTATACTTTCTGGGTGATTTAAATATTGACTGGCTTTCATTAGGCTGCCCACTCAAGAGAAAGCTTCAAACTGTAACCAGTGCCTGCAACCTAGTTCAGGTTATCAGTCAACCTACCAGGGTAGTTACAAACAGTATAGGAATGAAATCATCAACATGTATTGATCATATCTTTACTAATGCTGCAGAGATTTCATTGAAAGCAGTATCCAAATCCATTGGATGTAGTGATCACAATATAGTAGCCATATCTAGGAAAACCAAAGTTCCAAAGGCTGGGCCTAATATTGTGTATAAGAGGTCATACAATACGTTTTGTAGTGATTCCTATGTTGTTGATGTAAATAATATGTGTTGGTCCGTGGTGTGTAATGAGGAGCAAACAGACACAGCACTTGACAAATTTATGAAATTGCTTATTCCAGTTACTAATAAGCTTGCACCCATTAAGAAAATTACTGTAAAAACTGTTAAATCCCAGTGGATTGATGAGGAATTGAAAAATGGTATGGTTGAGAGGGATGAGGCAAAAGGAATGGCAAAAAAGTCTGGCTGCACAACCAATTGGCAAATGTATTGCAAATTGAGAATTCATGTGACTAAACTGAATAAAAAGAAGAAGAAACTACATTATGAAACAAAGATAAATGACATAAAGAATGATAGTAAAAAGCACCTTAAATGAAATTTTGGGAAAAAAGGAAAACAGCTCCATCATTCATTGAATCTGATGGCTCATTTATCACAAAACCAACTGATATTGCCAACTACTTTAATGATTTTGTCAATGGCAAGATTAGCAAACTTAGGCATGACATGCCAGCAACAATTGCTGACGCTACACATCCAAGTATATCTGACCAAATTATGAAAGACAAACATTGTAATTTTGAATTCCGTAAAGTGGGTGTGGAAGAGGTGAAAAAAATATTGTTGTGTATTAACAATGACAAGCCACCAGGTTCTGACAACTTGGATGGAAAATTACTGAGGATAATAGCGGACGATATTGTCACTCCTATTTGCCTTAATTTCAATTTAAGCCTACTAGAATGTGTGTGCCCCCAGTAATTTCACTACCTAAGAATAGTTAAGCCCCCTTTACTGGCTCAAATAGCCAACCAATTAGCCTGTTACCAACCCTTAGTAAACTATTGGGAAAAATTGTGTTTGACCAGATACAATGCTATTTTACAGTAAACAAATTGACAACAAACTTTCAGCATGCTTATAGAGAAGGACATTCAACAAGCACAGCACTTACACAAATGACTGATGATTGGCTGAGAGAAATTGATGATAAAAAGATTGAGGGGGCTGTTTTGTTAGACTTCAGTGCGGCTTTTGACATTATCGATCATAGTCTGCTGCTGGAAAAACATATGTGTTATGGCTTTACTCCTCCTGCTATATTGTGGATACAGAGTTACCTGTCTAACAGAACACAGAGGGTGTTCTTTAATGGCAGCCTCGTCAACATAATCCAGGTAGAATCAGGAATTCCCCAGGGCAGCTGTCTAGGCCCATTACTTTTTTCAATCTTTACTAATGACATGCCACTGGCTTTGAGTAAAGCCAGAGTGTCTATGTATGCGGATGACTCAAAACTATACATGTCAGCTACTACAGCGACTGAAATGACTGCAACACTTAACAAAGAGTTCAGTCGTGTGGTCAGGTGCCACAAAAAAGGACTTAGGAAAATTGCAATTGGCTCAGAACAGGGCAGCACGGCTGGCCCTTGGATGTACACAGAGAGCTAATATTAATAATATGCATGTCAATCTCTCCTGGCTCAAAGTGGAGGAGAGACTGACTTCATCACTACTTGTATTTATGAGAGTTATTCACATGTTGAATGCACCGAGCTGTCTGTTTGAACTACTGGCACACAGTTCGGACACCCATGCATATCCTTGTAGTCCCGTGTAGCTCAGTTGGTAGAGCATGGCGTTTGCAACGCCAGGGTTGTGGGTTCGTTTCCCACGGGGGACCAGTATGATTTTTTTTTATATGCACTCACTAACTGTAAGTCACTCTGGATAAGAGCGTCTGCTAAATGACAAAAAAAAAAAATATCCCACAAGACATGCCACAAGAGGTCTCTTCACAGTCCCCAAGTCCAGAACAGACTATGGGAGGCGCACAGTATTACATAGAGCCATGACTACATGGAACTGTATTCCACATCAAGTAACTGATGCATGTAGTAAAATTAGATTTAAAAAACAGATAAAAAAACACCTAATGGAAGAGCGGGGACTGTGAAGCAACACAAACATAGGCACAGACACATGCATACACACACACGATAACATACACACGTACACATGGATTTTGTACTGTAGATATGTGGTAGTGGTGGAGTAGGGGCCTAAGGGCACACAGTGTTTTGTGACATCTGTGAATGTATTGTAATGTTTATAAAATTGTATGAACTCCTTTAATATTGCTGGACCCCAGGAAGAGTAGCTGCTGCCTTGGATTGTAAACGGTCATGGTCAAAACATATAGATTCAATGGTTGTAAAGATGGGGAGAGGTCTGTCCATAATAAAGAGATGCTCTGCTTTTTTGACAACCCACGCCAAAAAGAAAGTCCTGCAGGCTCTAGTTTTGTCTTCTCTTGATTATTGTCCAGTCATGTGGTCAAGTGCTGCAAAGAAAGACCAAGTTAAGCTGCAGCTGGCCCAGAACAGAGCGGCACGTTTTGCTCTTCATTGTAATCCGATGGCTAATATAAATACTATGCATGCCAGTCTCTCTTTGCTAACAGTTGAGGAGAGACTGATTGCATCACTTCTTCTTTTTATAAGAAACATTAATGTGTTGAAAATTCCAAATTGTTTGCATAGTCAACTTACTCACAGCTCTGACACACACACTTACCCCACCAGACATGCCACCAGGGGTCTTTTCATAGTACCCAAATCCAGAACAAATTCAAGAAAGCGTACAGTATTATATAGAGCTATTATTGCATGGAACTCCCTTCCATCTCATATTACTCAAATGAACAGCAAACCTGGTTTAAAAAAACAGATAACGCTAAACCTCCTGGCACTACGTATTCTCCTGTATTTTACCTAGACATTGTGTGTATGTATTGATATGTAGGCTTTGTGTGCCATTTTTAAAATGTATGTAGTTCTGTCCTTGAGCTGTTCTTGTCTATTAATGTTCTGTATTATGTCATGTTTCATGTTTTGTGTGGACCCCAGGAAGAATAGCTGCTGCTTTCGTAACAGCTAATGGGGTCCTATTAAAATACCCAAAATACCAAAGGCAATTACAAGAATTTGTTTAATTTTGGAGTATAGGCTAGACCAATTATGTACAAAAGACATCTTAAATCAGTTTTCTTTATGTCTTTCTGCCATGTGTAATAACTCCACAATCATTATTTTAATTATATTTGTTTTTTTTGTGTGTGTGGGGGGGGGATGGGGCTTGGGCTCATAGGCCTATGCATATGCATAAGCTCTAATATGCGTATGGGTGTTTTGAATTAATCATCGCCTTAGAAAGCGCTGTCCAGTTTGTTGTGTTAGGCTTTGAAACAACATCCACAACATCCATGTTTTCCACTCAGTTTCAATCTGTTGTTGAACTTCTTTAATCAAATTGATCACTCACAGTGAGTTTAGTTTTAAAAGCACAATACTGTTTTGATGATAAGTGTTTGATGTGATTTTCGATTGCATTTGCATTGATGTCAGAGTGGTTAGAGGGACAATAGAGCACTGAGTACCAGGCCACATGCTTACACTGAGCCCTGCTGAGCGGTGATATCAGCGATCACATGACAGGAGAGAGGAAGCATCACGCCTGGGAAGGAGCAGCATGCAGCATTCACAGCATGGGGCCTTGAGGTGGCTTATAGTTTGCTGGATTTGTCAGAGCTCCTCTAACTGCCATTCTAAACATCTTAATGGTTGTGACAAAGACATCAATCGGCTGTATGAAAAATTCACAGGCGCCAACGGGAAACAAATAAAAATATTGGAGAGAGAGACAAAGAGAGAGGGAGAAAGAGATAAAGGGAGAGTGGCGAGACCAAAGCGAGGCTCCAGCTGTAGAGCTAAGCAGCAACACTGGAACAGAGGTTAGTCGCTAAGACAAGGCCCTGTGTTTCTCACACACTCCTGCTGCTGATGATACTGCCACAGAAAGCTCAGTCCTAGTCCCTGCTCTGGTTGCTATGGAAACACCTGCCTCCCTCTCTCCTCTCCCCCACTCTCCTCTCTCTCCCTCCTCCTTGCTGGTAATCCTACTATGAATAGGATGCGAGAGCACAGCTTTGGGGGGAAAAAGATTAACATGGCGGAAGGCGGAGGCAACGAACTGAAGCGTGTCATACGCTCAGGAGCCCCCCGTTACAAACAAACACACTGGTGCGCCACCATTTTTTTCATTCCAATAAGGTTTTAAATATTCAGGATCCCATTAAAACACAAATAATGGGGACGAGGAGAGGTGGAGAGTCATGGTTTTAAGGGTGTGTTTACACTAACTTATTTTGTGCTCGTAGATCTTATTTTTTTTCATCCCAGTCTCCTCTCCGTACAATATCCTAGTGGATTTTTTGTCAGTGTGGTGGGTTATGTCGAGGTCTTGGTAATTGGAAGCAGTGGTTTAAATGGGGAAAAAGAGCTCAAGCTTTGCTGCCTCAGGGTTCATGTTGCTTTATAACTCAATCAGCTCAACCTCCCCGTAGAAATGGAGAGGTTGCGTTGGTGTCATCACTTCCTGCAATTTGTATGGCCTAGATGCACTTTGAGTAAACACTTAAATAATTGTTTCTTTTGAAATCCATTCCCTCCACTAACAGTTGAGATAACAATCCACAAATGTTGCTCCATTCAGGTTCTCTCTAACTTCGCCTCCACCACTCACTTACTACAGTTCAAGATGGATTCAGCACTCAGTGAATTAGCATTCATTCACTAGAACAATCAGGGGAAAAGTGTTCAACAAACAGGACAAAGTACCCAAACACGGGGTGCTTATTTTTTAAATAAATAAATGTACAGGACTAATTCAGAGCAGCATTGAATGAGCGCGTTTACAAATGACAAATTACAGAATCTCCTCATTTTGCCAACAGTGCTTATCAATAGGGCACAGTATGGAAATGAAGGGGGGGCAGTTTTCAATGCAACCCCAGCTGCACTCTATCTATTTCCTGTATTATGTTGTAGCTGTTGGCTGAGTTGCTATGAGAGACTTGTCACACAGGTGTTAGTGCCTAGTAAGAGTGCTGTCAATAGGAGCTCTCTCTCTCTGTCATTACAGCCCTGTGTTCACCCCCATTACCATGATACCAATCAACCACCCCCGCGAATCGGAGGAGACTGTCAGGGTCAGGTGACCCCTAGTTGTACCTCGCATCTTCACGTCAGCCGTGTTCAAGTAAAGGGCAAGGGGGAGGGAGGTTGAGGAAGTGGAGAGAGGTGTGGGTGGAGGGAATAGTGCTTTAATTAGCCATTTTGTTCGTCTTCAAAACAAACACCTTAGCCACCGCAGGCAGTTTGAGAGTGAACAAGTGAGCGAGTGAAAGGGTCTTGATTATACCTGATGGCTAAACGCATTTCGCATCCATTGTTTGCAATCCGCACTCTTACTGTAAGGTGTTTTTGTGTGCATCTCCCTAAATCTGAGATAAAGAGATGGAGTAGAAAAGACTGCAGAATAAAAAGGTGTCTAAACAAAGAGGAGATTAGAGTGAGGATTGCTACAGCAGGCTCTGAGGAGATAAGGTACAAAGGGAAGACATATTCCTTTTTACTGTATTCTTCCTCTCATTTTCTCTCGGTCCTCTTGCACCAGACTAATTGAGTCTGCGCTTGGTTTTTCTGACATAATGTGTATTCTAACAAGAAAGAGAGAGCGAGGAGAGCAAATACAGTAACAAAAGTCAGGGGCATTGCCAAGAGTAAGGAAGTGTTTGTGGGGTATTTTGAGGTGTGTGTATTTAATCTGCTTGCCGTCAATGGGGGCCTAACAGAACTTGGCAAAGTCAGTGGAGCACTCAGTCTTGTTTATGAATTGCTATGGCTAAACTAATGAAATAAGGCGGATACATAGTAGTAACACTGTCACAAGGGACTGCACAAGAGTATTTCATTATATTAAGAAATCAGTTCCTTTTTAAGAAAAGGAAAGGGGGAGAAAAATCGAATGCCTCAGCAAAGGTACATTATTTACTTATGTAGTAATTCCGCCCAAACAAACGGACTCCATTAATCAAATCTGCCTTTTTTATCCCCTCCTAGCGATAAAAGAAGAAAATAGAGAGGTAGGAGGAATTAAGATCCCGCTCCAATTCACTGGAGCTCGTCCATACATCACGAGCCCAAGGGTAACCATTTTGTTTTATGTCTCCTTGTGATCAGGGCAGGGGATTTATGGCGGGGGATGCTATTGTATATGCAGTTGATAAAAAGCACACAACTCTTACCTTCATCCAGACGTGGCGAGGCGGCATGGCAGACAAAGGGAAGGCACCAATCACCAGGACGCAGAGGGAGGGAGGGAGGGAGGGAGGGAGGGAGGGAGGGAGGGAGGGAGGGAGGGAGGGAGGGAGGGAGGGAGGGAGGGAGGGAGGGAGGGAGTGGAGAGAGAGAGGGGGGAAGATCATTTTTAATACAACATAGGAAATGTCCTCTTGATAGAGGCAGAGAGAATCAAATATCTCACTGTGAGAAACAATCATGGCTAGCTCAGAAATCAATTATGGGAGGATTGAGCCGTGCTAAATGCCAGGTGGTATTACTGCTACACACAGCCAATGCCATGGTGATGGAGCGTGATGTCATCCCAGAGGGCAGAGCATGTCAAAGACCTGAGAGAGACATGGCATGTAAGGTCACTGCTCTCATGACAACTCAGTGCTCCCTGTTATGTAACACTTTCCTCCATCAAGATAAAACGATCTTATGTTTTTTCCTTGATTCATTGATGAGCACTTCTGTGATGCTATAAAACTACTACAGACAGATACAAAGGGTCTGAAAGATATTGAAAGAGTTCTGTGTTTTTCAGGGCTAAATTAAAAGTACCCTCCTGGCATGCTACCATGCACCATTGCAACAGAGTTTAAGGTTACTATAGAGATGAGGTAGAAGACGCCCACTCCACATATAAACCGTTTCCATGGCGGTTTATGGGGAGGGTAGACAGGCTGAGGCTTTACTGTGTAGTATCAGTGTAACTGTTCCCAGTGGGTGGTCGCTGTGCCTTTATTATTCAGACGGAAGCAACTACTGTTTCACAGAGGCTAAAGTCACCATTGTCTCCGAATAAGCAGCATTTTACCCATCCAGACAAAATAAACAAGTCAACAGCAACAACTAAAAAGGATTTCCCAAGATAGACCTAATTTGTAAACATCCTTACTAAAGTTTATTGGATGTAGGGCATGAAGGGGGCGAAAGGCTTTCTCAAATAAATATTCTAATCTCTAAGGAGCGCTTGCCTTTAAATTCACCCCTTGCATCAGAGTACGTTCTGAACCCTGGGGCAGCCATATTTGTTGCTCTGAGTATAATTGCAGAGTAAACAGCGTTTTAAGCAAATACAGAAGTCTAGGATGTTCAACAGATTTCTCCAATCCACATCCATAGTGGATATTGACGGTGGGCTCATCTGTGTGTAAAATAACATTTTGTGTGTAATAGATGGAGTGCTAAATAACATCAAGAACGTAGGCCGATGAAGAGTGGGTAAGGAATAGACACGTGTAATGCTTGTACTGCCTGCCCCCATGGTTGACAAGCCTTATCCATCAGTGTGATTTCAGTATTATCTAACAGGGCTTGTATCGACCTTGAATGCACACAGGGCCACGCCTCCATCAGCTGCTACACATCTGACTGATATAAGAGAGAGAGAGGGAGGGAGGGAGGGAGGGAGAGTATGACAGGGAAAAAAATTGAAAAAGAGAAGCAAAAAAAAAAAAAAAAAAAGAAGCAGAGTGATGGATGAGGGCGAGAGAGAGTGCAAGAGAAAGAGGCAGAGAGTAGAAGAGAGGGGAGGGGAGAGGGAGAAAAGGAAAGGTGGGAGAGAGGAGAGAGTTAAAGGTAGGTGCACTCTTATACCCCTTTCATACACAGACAAAGTTTTCACAAATGTACCATTCCTGCTTCTTTTTACCTGCTTTTTGGTATATCTTACACCTTTCAAACCAATAACTTTTTCAGCCAACATTAGCATCCCGCCAAATTTTTGCTGCCTTTTCTTTATGTCTGAAAGGTCTTGCCGGTATCATTATTTCCGCGAACCAACCTAGTCATGATTGCGGTAAAGTTCTGACTACGGCTTAGTATGAAATGTAGTCGTAATGCTGAGGCAGCATTGGCACGCACTACGCTCACAAGCTCTTGATGGTTGCTAGGCAGCAGCCATTACTACTATACTCCTGGCAGTTCTAAACTTTACAAGGCAGGACACTTCACCCATCTTTTCGCTTCCTGCTTTAGTTTTTGCTTGTAAGCAGGAATCAGGAGGATAGAATTATGGTCAGATTTGCCAAATGGAGGGCGAGGGAGAGCTTTGTACGTGTCTCTGTGTGTGGAGTAAAGGTGGTCTAGAGTTTTTTTCCCTCTGGGTGCACATTTAAAATGCTGGTTGAAATATACCACATCTTCTGTCTGAAATGGGTATTAGAAAAAGGGTTCCAAAGGGGTTCTTTGGCTGTCCCCATATGAAAACCCTTTTTGGATCCAGGTAGAACCCTTTTGTGTTCCATATAGAACCCTTTCCACAGAGGAAAGAGTTATACCTGGAACTGAAAAGGGTTCTACCTGGAACCGAAAAGGGTTATTCAAAGGGTTCTCCTATGGGGACAGCCAAAGAACCATTTTAGGTTCTAGATAGCACCTTTTTTTCTAAGAGTCTAGTGAAATGTTGAATACCTGCTCCAAACTGTGTTCTCTCGCCCTACCAGTCTCTCTCTCCCTCTCTATGTATACAGAGAGAGAAAAAGGACACTGCAAAGCAATACTTGTAATCCAGAAGAAATCCAAATTATGGTTCTATAATCTTAGCATGGCCTGAGCTCTGGAGGACCTGGAGAATTGACTGTGTTCACCGCAACATGCTCCCCCTTTAAAAAAGGGAGTGCACTCATTATAAAGGTGAGGGTTGTACCTGCGCGGTCTAAGACACAGGCACACAAAAGGCCCGGTCTGCCCGGAGAAGAGAGATAGCGCAAAGCGAGTGATCTCAGATGACAATAAAGATCAAAAAAATCTGTTAGCACCCGGCTACAGGAACTGTCGGGGAGAGAGACTTGAGGAGGGAGGGAGGGATGGAGACGTGGGTTGCCTTGTGAACAGACCCCCATCCTTATTTACTTATGCATGTCTGCACTCGTTTAATCTATTCAGGGTTGGCTCCGACACTGGGCCTCCCATCCACTCCTCTCCTCTGCTCTGCCCAGGTATACAGTATACACTACCAGTCAAAAGTTTGGACAAACCTACTCATTCAAGGGTTTTTCTTTATTTTTTACTATTTTCTACATTGTATAATAGTAGTGCAGACATCAAAACTATGAAGTAACACATATGGAATCATGTAGTATAAAAAAAAGTGTTAAACAAATCAAAATATATTTTATATTTGAGTTTCTTCAAAGTATCCACATTTGCCTTGATGACAGGTTCATGAGGTAGTCACCTGGAATGCATTTCCATTAACAGGTGTACCTCCTTAAAAGTTCATTTGTGGAATTTATTTCCTTCTTAATGCGTTTGAGCCAATCAGCTGTGTTGTGACAAGGTAGGGAGTATACAGAAGATAGCCCTATTTGGTAAAATACCAAATCAAATCAAATCAAATGTAATTTGCCACATGCGCCAAATACAACAAGTGTAGACATTACCGTAAAATGCTTACTTACAGCCCTTAACCAACAATGCATTTATTTCTTAATAAAAAAGTAAAATAAAACAACAACAACAAAAAAGTGTTGAGAAAAAAAGCGCAGAGAGTAGAGAGGCTATATACAGGGGGGTACCGGTGCAGAGTCAATGTGCTGGGGCACTGGCTAGTTGAGGTAGTTGAGGTAATATGTACATGTGGGGAGAGTTAAAGTGACTATGCATAAATAATTAACAGAGTAGCAGCAGTGTAAAAAGATGGGGTGGGGGTGCAAATAGTCCAGGTAGCCATGATTAGATGTTCAGGAGTCCTATGGCTTGGGGGTAGAAGCTGTTGAGAAGCCTTTTGGACCTAGACTTGGCGCTCCGGTACCGCTTGCCGTGCGGTAGCAGAGAGAACAGTCTATGACTAGGGTGGCTGGAGTCTTTGACAATTTTGAGGGTCTTCCTCAACCAGATGCAACCAGTCAGGATGCTCTCGATGGTGCAGCTGTAGAACTTTTTGAGGATCTGAGGACCCATGCCAAATCTTTTCAGTCTCCTGAGGGGGAATAGGCTTTGTAGTGCCCTCTTCACGACTGTCTTGGTGTGTTTGGACCATGATAGTTCATTGGTGATGTGGACACCAAGGAACTTGAAGCTCTTAACCTGTTCCACTACAGCCCCGTCGATGAGAATGGGGGTGTGCTTAGTCCTCAATTTTTTCCTGTAATCCACAATCACCTCCTTTGTCTTGGTCAAGTTGAGGGAGAGGTTGTTATCCTGGCACCACATGGCCAGGTCTCTGACCTCCTCCCTATAGGCTGTCTCATCGTTGTCGGTGATCAGGCATACAACTGTTGTGTCGTTGGCAAACTTAATGATGGTGTTGGAGTCGTGCCTGGCCATGCAGTCATGGGTGAACAGGGCGTACAGGAGGGGACTGAGCACGCACCCCTGAGGGGCCCCCGTGTTG